>NW_012101332.1:328599-329439 GCF_000951045.1 Mandrillus leucophaeus | reverse complement strand
AAAAAACAAGGTCTGGGTAACGGATATATATGCACATTCACCCATGTATGCTTACATATATTAGTAATTGTCTCTCTGTCTATCTGTTTGTATGCATCTGAAGCTAAACATGAGTTCACACTAATGTCTCTGACTCTCATCCAGTACTACAAAATGCATTCTAGTCTTCCTGCCTTGTTTATCTGTAACTTTTTTACCCTGATAGCAAGAAAACTGGCTCTCCCCATCCACCATTTATTTATGTACCTGTTCAACTCCAGTGTACATGTAACACATTTCTGAATTAACCGGTACCCCCATGAGCAACAAGTTTACTCACTTGAGTAGTGTTTGTATATACTTCCTTTAGTGTGTGGCCTTATAATTTTCAGTCAACACATCATTTTCCAAAGTTTGTTATTTTATCATATCACAGTGCACTGTTTGTTCAGTATATTGATTACCTACAAGCAGTATATAATTACCAAATATATGTTTTCTAGTTACCTTTGCAGTATTGATTTCTAGCATAACCTTTTTTTGTGGTCAGACTACATACTCTATATGATCTTGATCCTTTGAAATACGTTGAAACTTGCTTTATAGCCCAGTATATGGTCAGTTTTTGGGAACAATCTGTGTGTGACTGGAAAGTAACTGAGCTCTGCAGTATTTGAATTGTATCTATGAAGTTCTGGATCTTTATTGATTAAATATTCCACTCAGACTTTGGATTGTCTTTGCTTAATCAGACTTTGGATAATTTGCTTTCCTTATTTCATACCATGTTAATAGAGAAATACAGAATTATTTATAACCCTTATAAAGAAATAATTTTAACACTTATTAAGAAATCCTCTA
>NW_012101332.1:322476-323273 GCF_000951045.1 Mandrillus leucophaeus | reverse complement strand
TACAAAAAACTAGCTGGGCGAGGTGGCGGGCGCCTGTAGTCCCAGCTACTCGGGAGGCTGAGGCAGGAGAATGGCGTGAACCCGAAAGGCGGAGTTTGCAGTGAGCTGAGATCGTGCCACTGCACTCCAGCCTGGGCGACAGAGCGAGACTCCGTCTCAAAAAAAAAAAGAAAAAGAAAGAAAGAAAGACTGTAACAGAGGTGAAGTATGCTTTTCATCACATTACATTGGGGTACATGACATCACTGGTGATATTAACCTTTATCATTTGGCTAAAGTAGTGTCTGCCAGCCTTTTTCACTCCAAATGTACTATTTTTTCCTTTTACATTCTCTATTCTTTAGAAACAACTTGTTCAGTCTAGCCCACCCTGGGAGCAGGTACACAGGAGTAGAAATTAAGCTTTACATTCCATAGAGTTTAATCTCTAATATCTAGAATTCTTCTATAAGAAATATTTGTTTCTTCCCATTTATACTTCTCATTTATAGACTCATGTATATTTGTTTTATACTTCAAGGTATAATCAAATATTACATTATTTCTTTTGCCACCCATACTGTTTCAGCTTCAGACATTGATAGCTCTTTTAGATTGGTACCTGTGTTCATTTAATACCCTGATCCTTCTGTTTTTTGAGGACTTCTTTCCTGTTTCTACCTTCAAGTTCATTTTGTTTTCTCCCTCCTGTGGTCCTGGAATCAGCTGTTTCTCCCGGGAGTGTGGTTCCTTTTAGTGGAGAATGGGATTTAAAAACCGAGGTCAGCTGGGCATGGTGGCTCACGCCTGTAATCCCA
>NW_012101332.1:320554-321518 GCF_000951045.1 Mandrillus leucophaeus | reverse complement strand
CCCCAAAAAAAAATTAAAGTCTTGGCTGGATGCAGTGGCTCATGCCTGTAATCCTAACACTTTGGGAAGCTGAGGCAGACGGAGGCGAATCACTTAGCTCCGAGTTCCGAGACCAGCCTGGCCAACATGGAGAAACCTTATCTCTACCAAAAATACAAACAAATTAGGCAGGCATGGTGGTGGTCACCTGTGGCCCCAGCTACCTGGGAGGCTGAGACACAAGAATCACTTGAACCTAGGAGGTAGTGAGCCAAGATTGCACCACTGCACTTCAGCCTGAGAGACAGAGCGAGACTCCGTCTCAAAAAAAAAAAGTGTTTTTTTTTTTTTTTTTTTTTTTTTTTGAGACAGGGTCTTGCTCTGTTTCCCGGCCTGAAGTGCAGTGGCATGAACACAGCTCACTGCAGCTTTGGCCGCCTGGGCTCTAGCAATTCTCCCACCTTGCCCTCCCGAATATCTGGGACCACAGGTGCATGCTACCATGCCCAGCCAAGTTTTTAAATTTTTTTTTTGTAAAGAAGAGGCCTTATTGTGTTGCCCAGGCTGGTCTTGAACTCCTGGGCTTGAGCAATCCTCCTGCCTCGGCTTCCCAAAGTGCTGGGATTACAGGCGTGAGCCACCACTCCAGTCCCTGACTCTGTTTTTGATGTTTAACTGCTGACGACTCCTCTTTTTTTCCCCTTCTGTTTACTTCTGGGCCAGCTGATAGAAAACCTAGGTGCTCCCTCCTTTACATTCAAACCATGTGAACCCCATCCCATGAGCAGGAACACTCAGCCCAGCACCACGCCCTAACCACCATGCAAACTCCAAGCCAGCCTTTTCCTAATCTCTCAAGTTGTTTTATGACCTGTTTGGGAGCTGCTCTGCTCTCTAGAAAGCCTCATGATGAGAGTTATAAACGTTTTCCTACCTTCTTGGTATATGTGTGTGACATCATTAGTCTTTTTTTTTTTTTTTTTTT
>NW_012101332.1:306740-320355 GCF_000951045.1 Mandrillus leucophaeus | reverse complement strand
GGCCTCCCAAAGTGCTGGGATTACAGGCTTGAGCCACCGCGCCCGGCCTTTTTTTTTTTTTCTAAAACAAAAAAACGGGATACATGTGCAGAACATGCACGTTTATTATATAGGTATACATGTGCCATGGTGGTTTGCTGCACCTTTTGACCTGTCCTCTAAGTTCCCTCCCCTCACCTCCCAGCACCCAACAGGCCCTGGTATATGTTATTCCCCTCTCTGTGTCCGTGTGTTCTCATTGTTCAGCTCCCACTTACGAGTGAGAACATGCGGTATTTGGTTTTCTGTTCCTGTGATAGTTTGCTGAGAATGATGGCCTCCAGCTTCATGCATGTCCCTGCAAAGGACATGATCTCATTTCTTTTTATGGCTGCATAGTATTCCATGGTGCATATGTACCACATTTTCTTTATCCAGTTTATCACGGATGGGCATTTGGGTTGGCTCCAAGTCTTTGCTATTGTAAATCCTGCTGCAGGAAACATACATGTACATGTGTCTTTATAGTAGAATAATTTATATTTCTTTGGGTATATACCCAGTAATGGGACTGCTGGGTCAAATGTATTTCTGGTTCTAGATCCTTGAGGAATCGCCATACTGCCTTCCACAGTGGTTGAACTAATTTACATTCCCACCAACAGTGTAAAAGTGTTCCTGTTTCTCCACAGTCTCACCAGCATCTATTGTTTTTCCTGACTTTTTAATAATCACCATTCTAACTGGTGTGAGATGGTATCTCATTGTGGTTTTGATTTGCATTTCTCTGATGATCTCTGATAATGATGTTGAGCTTTTCTTCATATGTTTGTTGGCCTTATAAATGTCTCTTTTTTTTTTTTTGAGATGGATTCTCACTCTGTCACCCAGGCTGGAGTGCAGTGGCTTGATCTCGGCTCACTGCAACCTCCGCCTCGCGGGTTCAAGTGATTCTCCTGCCTCAGCCTCCCGAGTAGCTGGGATTATAGGTACTTGCCACCATGCCTGGCTCATTTTTTTTGTATTTTTAGTAGAGACGGGGTTTCACCATGTTGGCCAGGCTGGTCTTGAACTCCTGATCTTGTGACCCACTCGCCTTGGCCTCCCAAAGTGCTGGGATTACAGGCGTGAGCCACCACACCCAGACAAATGTCTTCTTTTGAGAAGTGTCTGTTCATATCCCTTGCCCACTTTTTGATGTATTGTTTGGTTCTTGTAAATTTGTTCCATGTAATTTATGGATATTAGACCTTTGTCAGATGGGTAGGTTTCTCCCATTCTGTAGGTTGTCTGTTCACTCTGATGATAGTTTCTTTTCCTGTGCAGAAGCTCTTTAGTTTAATTAGATCCCATTTGTCAATTTTGGCTTTTGTTGCAATGGCTTTTGTCATTTTTGTCATCAAGTCTTTGCCCATGCCTATGTACTGAATGGTATTGCCTAGGTTTTCTTATAGGGTTTTTATGGTTTTGGGTTTTACAGTTAAGTCTTTAATCCATCTTGAGTTGATTGTTGTATAAGGTGTAAGGAAGGGGTCTAGTTTTAGTTTTCTGCATATGGCTACCCAGTTTTCCCAGTACCATTTACTGAATAGGATATCCTTTCTCCATTGCTTGTTTGTGGCAGGTTTGTCGAAGATCAGATAGGTCTCTGTTCTGCTCCATTGGTCTATATGTCTGTTTTGGTACCAGTACCATGCTGTTTTGGTTACTGTAGCCTTGTAGTGTAGTTTGAAGTCAGGTAGCGTGATGTCTGCAGCTTTATTCTTTTTGCTTAGGATTGTCTTGGTTGTACAGTGTCTTCTTTGATTCCATATAAAATTTAAAATAGTTTTTTTCTAATTCTGTGCAGAATGTTATATGGTAATTTGATGGGAATAGCATTGAATCTATAATTTACTTTGGGTAGTATGGCCGTTTTCACGATATTGATTCTTCCTATCTATGAGGATGGAATGTTTTTCCATTTGTTTGTGTCCTCTTTTATTTCCTTGAGCAGTGGTTTATAGTTCTCCTTGAAGAAGTCCTTCACATTCCTTGTTAATTGTATTCCTAGGTATTTTATTCTCTTCGTAGCGATTGTGAATGGGAGTTCATTCATGATTTTGCTCTCTGCTTGTCTATTGTTGGTGTAAAGGAATGCTTGTGATTTTTTCACGTTGATTTTGTACCCTGAGACTTTGCTGAAGTTGCTTATCAGTTTAAGGAGTTTTTGGCCTGAGATGATGGGGATTTCCAAATATAAAATCATGTTATCTGCAAACAGAGACAACTTGACTTCCTCTCTTCCTATTTGTATACCTTTATTTATTTCTCTTGCCTGATTGCCCTGGCCAGAACTTCCAGTACTTTGTTGAATAGGAGTGGTGAGAGAGGGCATCCTTGTCTTGTACTGGTTTTCAAAGGGAATGCTTCCAGCTTTCACCCATTCAATATGATATCGGCTGTGGGTTTGTCATAAATAGCTCTTATTAGCTCTTATTGTTTTGAGATGTGTTCCTTCAATACCTAGTTTATTGCCAGTTTTAAATTTTAACATGAAGGGATGTTGAATTTTATCAAACGCCTTTTCTGTAGAGATATGTTCCATCAATACCTAGTTTATTGCCAGTTTTAAGTTTTAACATGAAAGGAAGTTAAATTTTATCAAAGGCCTTTTCTGTATCTATTGAGATAATCATGTGGTTTTTTTGTCTTTGGTTCGGTTTATGTGATGGATTACGTTTATTGATTTGTGTATGTTGAACCAGCCTCGTATCCCAGGGATGAAGCTGACTTGATCATGGTGGACAAGCAATATAGTGAGACCCTGTCTCTACACATAATTTTAAAATGAGCCAGGCGTAGTGTTGTGCATCTGTAGTCCTAATTACTTGAGAGGCTGAGGTGGGAAGATCGCTTGAGCTGGAAGAGTACAAGGCTGCAGTGAATTATGATTGGGCTACTGTACTTCTGCCTGAGTGACAGAGCAAGACCCTGTCTTGATGATTGATTGCTTGATGGCTGGATGGATGGATGGATGGATAGATAGATAGATAGATAGATAGATAGATAGATAAAGATAGAGAGACAGACAGAGTTAGCAGGTACTGCCTTTCTAAAGAAAGAACATTTACCCTGAAACATAAAGGATGAGAAGGATTCAGCCTGCGAAATGTCTAAGTCCAAGGACTCTTGAGCAGTTAAACAGTCTGTGGACAGCATTAAGTGTTGTGGCAAGTTGTATAGTTGGCCCTTTGTATCCATGACTTCTGCACTCATGGGTTCAACCATCTTCAGATCAAACATATATTTTTAAATTGTGAGAGTACTGAACACATACAGACTTTTTTCTTGTCATTATTTTCTCAGTAATACAGTGGGACAGCTATTCACATAGCATTTACATTGTATTAGGTATTGTAAGTAATCCAGAGACGATTGAAAGTATACAGGAAGATGCGTATAGGTTATGTGCAAATACTATGCCATTTTATATCAGGGACTTGGGCATCTGTAGCTGGATTGGGTTTTGGTATCTGCAGGAGGTCCTGGAACTGATCCTCCACAGATACGAAGGGGCAATTGTACTATATTCTTGGTGTTGCAAAGAGGGACTATGATAGAGAATAGGAAGCAAAGAGTTAGTTGTTTTGACATGAGACCTCCTAGGTAAGCAGCAGTCCTTGGAAAGGGATTTGTATTTTATTCTAAGAACAATGAAAAATCACTTGAGGAACTTAAAGGATGTATTCTTAAACACTGACCTGCTTCTAAATCAGTGATAGGTTCAAAATAAAGATGTCAAGGTTTTTCTCCTCTCAGTTTTAATTCACTTGGTCTTTGACGGTGCCATGATGGCAGATTTGGAACAAGCTTGTCAAAAATTCTAGCCCCACCTAAATGTTACATATGTCCTCAATAAGTAATTTCACTGTCTTACTTAAACTCGTATACATCTCTGAACTCTTCTTGGCCTTTTTCAAATTTCATAACCATATTTTTGAATTCTGTATGCCATTCACTTATTGTGAGGGTTGGTTTTTCTTTGTTTCATAAAGTTTCTTGTTCTCTGGTATAGAAACAAATTTTTTTTGTTGTCCTTTTTTGTTTCAGATTTGGATTTACAGTGTGAGATAATCAGCTACATAGAAGTACCCACTTATGAAACAGGTATATCCTCTGTACAACTTCAGAGCATATATAAGAGAGAGAAACTCTATGAATGTAAGAAGTGTCAGAAGAAATTCAGTAGTGGTTATCAACTTATTCTACATCACAAGTTTCATATTATTGAGAGACCCTATGAATGCAAAGAGTGTGGGGAGAACTTTCGTAGTGGTTATCAACTTACTCTCCATCAACGATTTCATACTGGTGAGAAACCCTATGAATGTACAGAATGTGGGAAGAACTTTAAAAGTGGTTATCAGCTGACTGTGCATCAGAGATTTCATACTGGTGAGAAGACCTATGAATGTAGGCAATGTGGGAAGGCCTTTATATATGCTTCACACATTGCTCAACATGAGAGAATTCACACTGGTGGGAAGCCTTATGAATGTCAGGAGTGTGGGAAGGCCTTTAGTCAAGGTGGACACCTTAGAATTCATCAGAGAGTTCATACTGGCGAAAAACCATATAAATGTAAGGAATGTGGGAAGACTTTTAGTAGGCGCTCAAATCTTGTTGAACATGGGCAGATTCATACTGATGAGAAGCCATACGTATGTGAGAAATGTGGAAAAGCCTTTAGAAGATGTCACCAACTTACTGTACATCAGAGTGTTCACACTGGTAAAAAGCCATATGAGTGTAAAGAATGTGGGAAGGGCTATACGACTGCCTCATACTTTCTTCTACATCAGAGAATTCATAAAGGTGGAAAACCCTATGAATGTAAGGAGTGTAAGAAAACCTTTACTTTGTATAGAAATCTTACTCGGCATCAGAATATTCATACTGGTGAGAAACTTTTTGAATGCAAGCAATGTGGGAAGACCTATACTACTGGTTCAAAACTCTTTCAACATCAGAAAACTCATACTGGCGAGAAACCCTATGAATGCAAGGAATGTGGAAAGGCCTTTACCTTGTATGGCTACCTTAAACAACATCAGAAAATTCATACTGGCATGAAACACTTTGAATGTAAGGACTGTAAGAAAACCTTTACTTTGTATAGAAATCTGACTCGACATCAGAATATTCACACTGGTAAGAAACTTTTTGAATGTCAGGAATGTGGGAAGGCCTATAGTACTGGCTCAAACCTTATTCAACATCAGAAAATTCATACTGGTGAGAAACCCTATGAATGTAAGGAATGTGGAAAGACCTTTAGC
The DNA here is from genome assembly GCF_000951045.1 of Mandrillus leucophaeus. Lineage (NCBI taxonomy): Eukaryota > Metazoa > Chordata > Mammalia > Primates > Cercopithecidae > Mandrillus > Mandrillus leucophaeus. Next base: position 315,055 of record NW_012101332.1, on the reverse strand, counting down.
TTGCATGGATATCTTAATCAACATCAGAAAATTCATACTGGTGTGAAACCCTATGAATGTAAGGTATGTAGAAAAACCTTTACTTTCTATAGAAATCTTACTCTACATCAAAGTATTCATACTGATGAGAAACCTTTTGAATGTAAGGAATGTGGGAAGACCTTTAGACGTACTTCACACCTTACTGCACATCAGAGCATTCATGCTGATAAAAAACCCTATGAATGTAAAGAATGTGGAAAGGCCTTTAAAATGTATGGCTACCTTACACAACATCAGAAAATTCATACTGGTGGAAAACCTTATGAATGTAAAGAATGTGGGAAGGCCTTCAGTCGTGCTTCAAACCTTGTTCAACATGAGAGAATTCATACTGGTGAGAAACCCTATGTGTGTAAGCAGTGTGGGAAAACCTTCAGATATGGTTCAGCCCTTAAAGCCCATCACGGAATTCATAGGAGCACAAAAATCTAAGACCATAAAGAGTACGAGCTCGCCATTCACCATCAGACAGTCCACACTGGTGAGAAATGATGGAATGTTAGTCTTACAGGTATGGCTTTAGCAATTGAGAGAGTTCAAAATGCAGTTCTTGCCACATTAGAAAGCATTCGATGTTGACATTTTAATGGAACATCTGACTGTTCAATGGTAAATTAAGAAAAAACAAAAACAAAAACAAAAAAAAAGGAATCCCAGTTTCTTCATGCCTACAACATCCATGGCATGGATTTTTTTATATAAACTTATTAATTAAAGGGATGACCAAAAGCCTTTCATACTAGATTTCAATGGCTGTATTACAAATTACTCCAAGCCCTAATGTCTTACCACAACAGTAAACATCACTCATAGGTTCTGAGGGTCAGAAATTCGGGAAGAGACTTAACTGAGTGCTTTTGGATTGGTTTTTCCTTGAGCTTGTGGTCTTCTGAGGACTTGTTGGGGCTGAAGGATCTGTTTTCCAGGTGACTCGCTCGCACTGGTGGGCTGGCTTAGAGAGTGAGAGTGCCAGGAGACAGCTGTCCTCATCCACGGTGGGTTCAATTTACATGAGGAAATCCTAGCCTGAGCGTAGTTGATGCTACAAATGAATGAGACTTTGGAGTTTTTTTGTTTTTTTTTTTTTTTGAGACAGGGTCTTGCTGTGTCACCCAGGCTGGAGTGCAGAGGCATGATCATAGCTCACTGCACCTTTCAACTTCTGGGCTCAAGCAATTTGGGTGGCTTCTTGAGGATATTTTGCATGACGTAGAAATATAAGCAATTTGTATTCAGAGTGCCAGTCATGGTGTTTTTAAAATATGCCCTCAAATTATTTGAAACTCTACCCTTCAAACTTGAAGTCTGGCCGGCCATGGTGACTCATGCCTGTAATTCCAGCACTCTGGGAGACCGAGGCAGGCAAATCACTTGAGGTCAGGAGTTTGAGACAAGCCTGGCTAACATAGTGAAACCCCATCTCTACTAAAAATAAAAAACTAAAAAACTAGCCAGGCGTGATGGTACATGCCTGTAGTCCCAGCCACTAGGGAGACTGAGGCAGGAGAATCGCTTGAACTTGGGAGGCAGAGGCTGCAGTGGTGAGCTGAGATTGTGCCACTGCACTCCAGCCTGGGCAAAAGAGTGAGACTCCATCTCAAAAACAAAAACAAAAAACAAAAAAAACAGAAGTCCAATTTGCCTCCCTTTGCATGTGAGGTGAACCTAGTCACTTGCTTCTAATGAACAGAATCTTCAGGATCGCCTTTCCCTAGTGCTCATGCTCACTTGTTCATTCACTCTCATGCAGATCCGGCCTCCTCTACGTTGGGCTTCTGCAGAGGCTGCTGACAGAACCTTTTATAGAAATTTCATTGAGTGATGATTCTCATAATTGTCACGTTAGATATTTCTGGGGTCTTAACCAAGGGTTTTTAATAGTCATACTCTATTCTTTGGAGAACAGATAACCTGCTGTGAAGTGCCCCCTCTGCTCCCTCTCTGAAATAATCACTGTGTTAATGTTGAGGCCATGCTTCCCATGGGCTGCCCCAGCCCCTTTTCTGTAACAGAAGTATTCATACTAGTCAATTCTTATGAAACCCAGACCCTTCAGCTGGGGAACTGTGAATCAGCTTCCCATCAGCCAGGCTTAAACTGTCTTCATAGCCCTGCGTTTTCATAGTTTTTCTACCAATCTTGCTTCATTCCTCTCCTTCAGAGTCACCCGTCTTGAACCATGACCTGAAGGCTTTCACTGCCTTTCCTGGACCTCTTTTTCATTCATAGCCCCTTCCTTCCTTCTGATCTGATCTTGTTTTTTGCTTTTCAGAGGATCAGTATGAACACATACCCTAAGGTTACCTATATACTATGTTTCCCTAACCGTGCTCTGGATTTTGTCTTTGTCCAGAGACCATTTGTGAAGTTTAGCATCATTTGCTTTCTGGAGAGGTTGGGAGTTTCCAAAAGCAAGTCCTGGTTCACTTCTGTTTAACAATCTTTTTCTAGCTTATCTCACTTCTGGCACTTAAGCAACAAGAGCCAGAAGACACCGTCAACATTCTGCTTGGAAGTCTCCTAAGCTAAATTACCCACTTTTTTTTGTTGCTGTTGTTTGTTTGTTTTTGTTTCTTAAAGACACAATCTTGCTTTGTCACCCAAGTTGGAGTGCAGTGGTGTGATCATAGCTCACTACAGCCTTGAACTCCTGGGCTCGAGTGATCCGCCCGTCTCAGCCTTATGAGTAGCTAGGACTACAGGTGTATGCACAACTACACCTAGTTAATTCTTTGTGGTTTGTTTTTTGGTTTTTTTTTTTTTTTGGTAGAGATGAGGTCTCTCTATGTTGCCTGAGCTGGTCTCAAACTCTTGATCCTCCTACCTTGACCTCCCAAAGTGCTGGGATTATAGCACGAGCCTGGCCCAGTTACACAGTTCTGTATGTATTATTTTATACTTTTCACAGTTACCACATGCAGCAATGTTGCTTTCTGCTGTTACATAACGAGAATCCCTTCCCCATAGTCTCCAGTAACATTTTTCAGTTTTCTTTAAAACCTCACTAGGAGCCTTTTCAAAAATATCCAGGTTTCTGCTAATAATATTTTCTAGGCCCTTCCAATTTCCACACAGTTTGTGGTCCCAATGCCCCTCTGACATTTATAGCTTTTTGTTTCAATAGCATCCCTTGTCTAGGTACCAGAATCTGTTATCTCATGCCACATTTCAGAGAACCCAAAGAATTACTGGCTTAAAATGCCAATAAATATGTATTTTTCTCACAGTTTTTGTGACTCAGAAATTTGGGAGCGGCTAAGCTGGGCAGTTCCTACTCCAAGTGTCTCAAGAGGTTGTGCTTATCTAAAGGCTTGACTATAGCTAGAAGATATGCTTTCAAATATGGCTTGGTTCTGTGGCTAAGTTTATGCTGGCAAGTCGTTTCTTCTCCCATGGGGCCTTGTCCATAAGCTGCTTGAGTGTGCTTGTGACGTGACAATTGGCTTTTCTCAGATGTGATCCTTTTTATAATCTCCCTTTGGAAGTTAGTTCTACCACATTCTATTTGTTACCAGCAAGTCACTAAGTCTGGCCTACATTCAATAAGAGTGGAATTAAGTTTCACCTTTTTTTTTTTTTGGAGGCAGGATCTTTCACTGTCGCCCAGTGGAGTGCATATGGCTCACTTCAGCCTCAACCTTCTGGGCTTCAGTGATCCTCCTGCTTCAGCTTTCCGAGTAGCTGTGCACCAGGTGTGCGCCAGGTGTGCGTCACCATGCCCAGCTGATTTTTAATTTTTTTGTAGAGATGGGGGTCTCACCAACTTGCCCAGGCTTGTCTCAAACTCTTGGGCCCACAGTGTTCCCAAAGTGCTGAAATTATAGGGGTGAACCACCATGCCTAGCCCACTTTCACCTTTTAAAGAGAGAAATGTCAAAACATTTGCAGACATATTTTTATTTTAAAATCACCACACCTGACACCACTCAATCATTGTTGAGGTCTCGAAAATTAGTACTAATAAACTAACTTGTTAATGTCATGTATGCAGTAGTGCTTTTAGCCACAGCTCATGCCTTACCTGTCATCACTGCCACATAACTCCCTGTGTGTCATTGGCCAAGATATTTATCATCTATGGGAATTATTTGCAAAGTATAATCAAGAGCCTACATGAAACCCAGGCATGGCGGTGCACACATGTGCTCTCAGCTACTCGGGAGACTGAGGCGGGAGGATCACTTGAGGCAAGAGTGTGAGGCTACAGTGCTGTATGATGGTGCCTGTGAATAGCCACTGCACACCAGCCTGGCTTTTTTAGGCCCCGTCTAAAAAGAAAAAAGGTACATAAGAGTCCTATTATGCAGATGTGGCCCAAATTATACTTGTCAAAATCTGGGAAGACTGTTTGGCATATAGCCTCATGCTCAATAAATATGAGCTATTGGCCGGGTACAGTGGCTTACGCCTGTAATCTCAGCACTTTGGGAGGCCGAGGTGGGTGGATCACATGTCAGGAGATGGAGACCATCCTGGCTAACATGGTAAAACCCCATCTCTACAAAAAATACAAAAAATTAGCTGGGTGTGGTGACACCACCTGTAGTCCCAGCTACTCTGAAAGGCTGAGGCGGGAGAATCACTTGAACCTAGGAGGCGGAGGTTGCAGTGAGCCGAGATTGTGCCACTGCACTCCAGCCTGGGAGACAGAGCGAGACGCCATCTCAAAATAAATAAATAAATAAATATGAGCTATTATGGATATCGTCATTATTTGTGTTGCTGATAATTAATTTTTATGAAAGATTCTAATAGCATAATTAATTTATTTAGAACAGCTTAAAGCCACTCATCTATTAAATTTTATATAATTTTGGAAATTAAAAATACGATTTTTGTGTGTCTGAAGATTTTGGCCAGGTGCAGTGGCTCACACCTCTAATCCCAGCACTTTAGGAGGCCAAAGCTGGCAGATCACCTGAGGTCGGGAGTTCAAGACCAACCTGGGCAACATGGCAAAACCCCATCTCTCCTAAAAATACAAAAATTAGCTGGGCGTAATGGCACACACATGTAATCCCAGCTACTTGGAGGGCTGAGACACAAGAATCACTTGAACCCGGGAGGCGGAGGTTGCAGTGAGCCGAGATCACACCACTATACTCCAGCTTGAGTGACAGAGCAAGACTCCGTCTCAAAAAAAAAAAAAGAGAGACTTTGCATATCTTGTTTTGTTTTGCTTTTGCTTTTCTCATTTTTTGTGGAAATGGGGTCTAACTATGTTGCCTAGGCTGGTCTCAAACCCCTGGCCTCAAGCAGTCCTCCTGCCTTGGCTTCCCAAATTACTGGGATTATAGGCATGAGCCACTGTGCCTGGCCAAGATTTTGATAATAGCCAACAATTCATATTCTCTGTTCACAATTTAAGATAAAGTAGGAATTAATAATGGACTATCAAGAAGTAAATTGTTCTCTTTGAGGTTTTCCCTAAATTCGAAATGTACATTTTAATTTAACATACAGAAAAATTGAAATAATTGTTTAGTAACCCACCATATATGTTTACATTGATGTTACTTGCTTTATCTTATTTCAGCTCTTTTTATCTGCTTATGTATGGGTTATTTCTGTATCATTTGAGAGTAAGTTGTAGATATCATGGCACTTTGCCTTTAAATATTTGCAAATTTCCTGGATAACTATGATACTGTAATCATACTGGAAAAACTTAATAATTTCTATAGTGTCTTCAAATATGTGCCCAAAGATTTTTTGTAACTACTTATTTTCTAATCAGTATCCACTCTTGGTTAATTCATTGCATTTGGGATTTTTAAAATTTATTCTTTTTCTCTAGGATAATATCTCCACTTTTTCATGCTTTTGAATTTTTTTTTCTTTTTTTTTGAGACAGAGTTTCACTCTGTCACTAGGCTGGAGTGCAGTGGTGCGATCTCGGCTTACTACAACCTCTGCCTCCCAGGTTCAAGCAATTCTGCCTCAGCCTCCCAAGTAGCTGGGACTACAGGCGCGTGCCACCACACCCAGTTAATTTTTGTATTTTTAGCAGAGACGGGGTTTCACCATGTTGGCCGGGATGGTCTCCATCTCTTGACCTTGTGATCCGCCCACCTTGGCCTCCGAAAGTGCTGGGATTACAGGCGTGAGCCACTGCGCCCAGCCTGAATTTTTCTTTTTTAAGTACCCAGAGAATGTCCCACATTCTTGATTTTTGCTTCACAGTATGATTTAACTTGTTGCTCTGTCCCTCGTGTTTCCTATAAATTGGAAGTTATGTCTAGAAAATTCATTAGGTTGAGATTAGGTTGAGATTTTTGTCAAGAACATCTCATGAATGATGCTGCAGACTTCTGAAAGCATATCAGTTTTTTACATGATTATTTATGCTACATTGTAAAGCTGCTTAAAGAGGCACCTGTCAGCTCTCCATTGAAAAACTCCATTTTGCATTAGTAATTTGATGGGTGCTACATTGATCCATTAATTTGAAAATATAATACCTTTAATTCAGGAAACAAAGATGGAAACAAAAAGATGTTTTTGTATTCATCTCTCTGTATAGCACATATGAACTGCCTGGTAAAGGCTAGACTATAAATCTGTGGATAAAAACTGTTAATATATGAGGCCAGAAGAAAGGAAAACAAATATACCAATATTAAGAAAAAATTAATAAAACTAGATAAAGAGATTAATGATTAGGAAATACAACTAGTTTTTATTCAAATCCTACCCCATCCCATTTTGTGGAACATGAGCTAAATCTCTAGATATAATCAAGAAAAATTTTAAAAAAGAGATATAAAGAAAATGTTTTAAATAAAAAGTTAATTTTTGCCAGGCACAGTGGCTCACACCTATATTCCCAGCGCTTTGGGAGATGGATCATTTGAGGTCAGGAATTCAAGACCAGCCTGGCCAACATGGTGAAACCTCATCTCTACTAAAAATACAAAAATTAGCTGGGCATGGCGGCATGCGCCTGTAATCCTAGCTACTTGGGAGGCTGAGATGGGAGAATCACATGAACCCGGGAGGCAGAGATTGCAGTGAGCCGAGATCATGCCACTGCACTCCAGGCTGGGCAATAGAGCAAGACCCAGTCTCAAAAGAAAAAGTTAATTTTTGGTGTTTATACCAAAATATTTAGCAATCTCTAATGTATTTTGAGAAGGAATTATATTTGTAAAAGACTATAGTTTTTCATTTAAAAAAAGAATATAGTTTTTTACACATGACATAGATATTGTAGGAAATCAGAATTTTTAAAAGATGACTGAAAACAAGATGAGTTTCACTCATTAGAGTAAATGGAAAATTTCCGAGTATGATATCAGCAAACTCTAACATTCTTTTAAAATAATTGTGCAATAGTCATTTTTCTGGCAGAGTCAATTCATTCTTCTGGTTCAATATATTCTAGACAAATGAAAGAAAAGGAATGTTGATCTATGTTTATCCTTGTAATTTTCTAAGCTTTATATACAGTTTTGTAAATGGGATGAATTATGTGCACATGATACCATCAATTCTAAAAACTACCTTTTTAAAAACCTTTTGGAAATCAGGATTGCAGCTGATAACTACCTAAACTCACTTCCAGCCCTATAAAAATTACTTTTCCAAACTAAGGAGCATCACACATTATGCATTGTCAGCCAACAGTCTGTAGTGTAAGCGTGATCATGCGTTGTGTCTGTAGTGTCAGCGTGATCATGCGTTGTGTCTGTAGTGTCAGCGTGATCATGCGTTGTGTCTGTAGTGTCAGCGTGATCATGCGTTGTGTCTGTAGTGTCAGCATGATCATTCGCTGTGATCTGCATACTCATATCCCTTTTGTCCACAAAGGGAATAATTCACTATTAAATACTAACATAATTTGCCCTATGCAATTTTAAGTTTTGATAGTGAAATAAAACACAATGCAGAATGATTTAGCCATAGGTTAGATGACCACTGTACTTGATAATTGAAAAATGGTTTGTGTTCTTAGACAAGCCAATGAAGCACTCTCCTGGTCCTGGAACAAACAAAAGCCACATGATTAGCCTCTCACAAGACTGGCATGCGCTGTGGTGTAGAAAGTTTGTTTGCCTTTCCATAACCCAGTGTATCTAAGAATTACCTCAGAACTTCCATTTCTATTAATATTACCTACTAACACTTAAGTCTGAGTGTGGTGGCTCATGCCTGTAATCCCAGCACTTCAGGAGGCTGAGGTGGTCAGATCACTTGAGGTCAGGAGTTCAAGACCAGCCTGGCCAACATGGTGAAACCCCATCTCTACTAAAAATACAAAAATTAGCCAGGTG
>NW_012101332.1:301170-302530 GCF_000951045.1 Mandrillus leucophaeus | reverse complement strand
GGCTGTTCTTACTATTTTTTTGCACTTGTGTTCTTAGTCCTTCCCATTTTTCTCTCTACAGTTAATTGTAATTGAGCAATTTTTAGATACTCCTCTAGTTTCCATGGTCTTCACTGAGACACACGCATGTAAAGATATAATCACAAAAAGTGAAAGCTTTACCATGTGGATTATCAACCACATATTTCTTGATCAGGGCCTTGGTCTTGGTGAGCTTATGGAAGAGGTCATTAAGTGTTTTTCTTTTAGCTTTTTCTTCTTAAATAAGCATTATTGAGATAAAGCAAGATATAATTTTAGGCTGAACACAGTGGCTCACTCCTATAATCCCCACATTTTGGGAAGCTAAGGTGGGAGGATTCTTTGAGCCCAGGAGTTTGAGAGCAGCCTGGGCAACAAAGCAAGACTCATCTCTACAAAAAGTAAAAAGAAATTCACTAGGCATGGTGGCACGCACCTGTAGTCCCAGTTACTCGGGAGGCTGAGGCAAGAGGATCGCTTGAGCCAGGAGTTCGAGGCTGCAGTGAGGGCACTGCTGCACATTAGCCTGGACTACAAAGCAAGACCCTATCTCAAAAAAAAAAAAAAAAAATTAAAGTCTTGCTTACTTTTAAGATATAATAACAGGGTAGGATGTACCCTCCCATCTCAATAATTTTTAAAAATATATAGAATGATAGTTTTCAGACACTGAACAACAAGCAGACCATGATCCCCAATTGCAGAAACCACCAAGGTGAGCTCTGTTATTTCTCCCAACTTAACATCTGGAGTATTTTCAGTCCATTGCTCAGGGAGAGTTAACAGAAGCAGAGCCCATTGTTCTTCCTGAATTGAGACACAAACTTGGGAGTCTGTGGAAGCCAGGATATGTGGAACAAAGTACTAGACAGGAACAACCTCCACGAAGAGATCTCTGGAGAGCTGCCAGGGAGTTCCCTTGAATCTTCAGCTGAAAGTACTGACCAGTTAGCTCATATGTGAAAACACCTGAAGCTGTGGAAAAACCCACTTGAAATGAATAGAGGGAATAATCCTCATAGCTCCAACAAGTCCAGGAATAGCAGGTGTTACCAATAGCCAAAGTGGAAAAACCCTCATAATTCACAAGACCTTGGGTACTCAGACAGGTACTGTCTTAACAGAGAGGAAAAATTAGCTTTGGACTAATTAGTTTTGCTCTGGTCCTGCCTTATCAAAGCTGAAAAAGAATCAATGAAAAAGATCAAACTGTTTTCAAGTACGTGAACTACATTTCAAAACAAAGCTCAAAAATGCTTTAAAAATATACCAGAATACCTGGCAAGGTAACATTTCAATGTTTAGCATCCAATCAAAAGTTACAAGACAGGTGGGTGCA
>NW_012101332.1:295895-299245 GCF_000951045.1 Mandrillus leucophaeus | reverse complement strand
AAAAAAAAAAAAAAAAAACAACTGGGACATGAAACCGTAAGCTGAAATGCTGCCAACCAAAAGCTGAATGACCCTCAAACTGGAATTTCAGTATTCTGTCAGGTGATTAATCCCTGGGAGAATGTAGTCAGCTCACATGATTATAGGCAAGTAACCACTTTTTCTGTATTCATACTACTGTTACTTTTCTACAAAATGAAAAACCTAAATGTGGTTTTTGTTTTGTTTTTTGGATTTTTTTTTTTTTTTTTTTGAGATAGAGTTTCGCTGTTGTTGCCCAGGCTGGAGTGCAATGGTCCGATCTTGACTCATCACAACCTCTGCCTCCCAGGTTCAAGCAATTCTCCTGCTTCAGCCTCCCGGGTAGCTGGGATTACAGGCATCCATCACCATGCCTGGACAATTTTTTTTTGTATTTTTAGTAGAGACGGGGTTTCTCCATGTTGGTCAGGCTGGTCTCCAACTCCCAACCTCAGGTGATCCGCCTGCCTCGGCCTCCCAGAGTGTTGGAATTACAGGTGTGAGCCACCATGCCTGGCCTAAATGTTTTAAACTCTCATCCTGATCAGTATTTAGGTTAGAGATAAGTTTTTAAAACTCTACTTAGAATATTGTTTCAGAGGAGTCTGTAAATAACAAAACTCTATAATTGCAGTCCTAGCTGATGTATATACTTGGATCTTTTCCAAATGCTCTTCTACTCTTGTAATTTCTAGTCTGGTCAGCTGGAAGTAAAAGTATCCAGTAACTCCACTTGTCCACCTAAAAAATATATATATTTTTTAACCCATTAAGTATTTTTTATATGTATTTATTGGCCAATCATGTTATTTACTGTGACTTTCCTGTTTGTTTCTTTTGCTCATTTTCTCAACCTGCTGATTTATGAATACACACACATACTCTAGATCTTGATTCTTTCATTATTTTATATATAATATCCTTTTCCTGGAGAGGAACTTTTTAAAGTGCATTCATGATTTTTCTGATAGTTTTCCCGCATACTATCATATATTTGGACATTGCCATTATCAGTCTAACCATAAACTGGTAATCTGTTTATATTTTTAATAGTATGTGAGATTTCTATGTGTTCAGTCAAATTATCTATGAATGGAAATGAATTTTCTTTTAAAATCATTATTATTTCTTTACTTTTATTAAAATAAATATGATTATGCCAAGTATTGAGGTAATAGCCAGTGTCTTAGTTGTTTAACCAGTTTAATGGAAATCAGTACAATGTTTTACCATTTAACTAATATTTACTTTGTTGTATGCAAGTATGCTCTATAATTAGAGCTAACTTCTTATTTTTTTTCAAATCCCATCACTTCTTTTGCTTTGTTCATATATCATTCTCCTCTGCTATTTTAATGTTATAATTCATACTGATTTCTTGTTTTAAACCATTTCTGAAATATAATATGCTTAGCTGTGGTGTATTATTATTTTGATAAGCTGCTAATCTTATGAATATTTTGTTCGGGATTTTTGTACAAATATTCAAAATTGATATTATTAGCATTCATATATTAATATTCAAAATTAAGAATATTTTTAAACTTTTGTTATTGCCATTATTTGTTTATTAAAGGTTAGATAAAATTTGGCTTTAAACCCATATGGTCCTGTTTTTCTTTATTTTGTTTTCCTTCTTACAGTTTTAATATTGGATTGTTAAACACTTTTCCAAAATCACCTGATACTCTATTTGAATTTTGCTTTATATGAAAGCTACAGATTAACTAAGCTGAGTACCTGCCCCAGCCACAGTGCCTTTGAGCACTGCACATCATGGTATTACCACTGGGTTCCACATAAAAGAAGCATCCCCACATGAACCCCTCAATGAAAATCAAGCATTATGTGTTCTTGGCAATACGATGCTGGGAGCTCAGAACTCTTTAGCAAGAATGTAAGATGTGGACCAGGCACGGTGGTTCACGCCTGTAATCCCAGCACTTTGGGAGGCCAAGGCAGGCGGATCACCTAAGGTCAGGAGTTTGAGAGCAGCCTGGCCAACATGGAGAAACCCCATCTCTACTAATAAAAAAAAATACAAAATTAGTGGGGCGTGGTGGCGCATGCCTGTAATCCCAGCTACTCGGGAGGCTGAGGCAGGAGAATCTCTTGAGGCTGCAGTTGCGGTGAGCCAAGATCAGGCCATTGCACTCCAGCCTGGGCAACAAGAACAAAACTTCATCTCAAAAAAAAAAAAAAAAAGGAATATAAAATGCCTTGCTGCTTAGACATGTTTGGATACTTACCAGCAGCTGTCATGAGAATGATAGATTCTTTAATGTGTGAAAAGTTGTAATGCAGGGTGAGGAAATATCCACTAATAGTTTTATTTTATTGCCTCATGTTAAAGTTATAATTTGTCACATAATTAGCATTGATTGCATTAAATATTAAGCAGTTGACATTCCTCTAGATCTGCACTGTCAGATAGATACATTAGCCACCAGCTACATGTGGCCGTTTTAAATTAATTTAAATTTAATAAGACATAAAATTGAGTTCACACCAGTAGGACTAGTCACAATTAAGTGTTCAATAGCCTTGTGTATTGGACTTTACAGATACAGTAGTCCCCCCTTTAATGTTTCCTTGTTGTTAATCTCTTACTGTGCCTAATTTATAAATTAAACTTTATCATAAGTACATATGTATAGTAAAAAAATAGGATGGTTTGGTGTCATCCTTGGTTTCAGGCTTCCCCTGGGGGTCTTGGAACATAACCCCTGCAAATAAGAGGGAGACTGCTATATACAATATTTTCATTATTGGAAAACTTTCTGTTGGATAGGAATATTCTGAATACTTACATTCTATTCACATACAAAATAATCTTATGGATTTAACAAATTAAATATTGCCAAGCACTTAATTATCATATGCAAAATTAATTGAGCAATTTTAGGTATATATTAAAAATCATAGGCTGGGTGTGGGTGGCTCACGCCTTTAATTCCAGCACTTTGGGAGGCTGAAGAGGGAGTCAGGAGTTCAAGAACAGCCCTGGCAACATAGTGAGACCCTGTGTCTACAAAAAAAAATTTTTTTTTAATTAGTCAGGTGTGCTGGTGCATGCCTGTAGTCCCAGCTACTCTGGGGGTCGAGGCAGGAGGATTGCTTGATCCTAGGAGTTTGAGGTTGCAGTGAGCTATGATGGCACCACTGCGCTCCATCCTGGGCAATACAGTGAGGCCCTGTCTCTAAAAAAGAAAAGTCATTAATTTTTATCAGATACTTGAAAGCATCTTAAATATTTTAAAGTGGAAACAATATGCAAAAAAGTTGTAATATTCATTTATATTTTATTCTTACTTTTTTTTTTTTTTTTT
>NW_012101332.1:284140-294333 GCF_000951045.1 Mandrillus leucophaeus | reverse complement strand
CAGATCAGCCTGACCAACATGGAGAAACCCCATTTCTACTAAAAATACAAAAAATTAGCCAGGTGTGGTGGTGCATGTCTGTAATCCCAGCTACTCGGGAGGCTGAGGCAGGAGAATCGCTTAAACCTGGGAGGTGGAGGTTGCAGTGACCAGAGATCACACTATTGCAATCCAGCCTGGGCAACAAGATCGAGACTCCATCTCAAAAAAAAAAAAAAAAGTTACAAGACATGCAAAGGACCAGGAAAACATGATACACAAGGAGAAGCAAAATTGATTAATCAAAATTGTCTCACATACTAGAATTGATAGCTTATCAGAACAGTTATAATGATATTTCATATGCTGACAAAGGTAGACCAAAATGTAAGCACTTTTTTTTTTTTTAAGACAGGGTATCACTCTTTGGCCCAGACTGGAGTGCAGTGGCCCAATCATGGCTCACTGCAGCCTCGACCTCTTGAGCTTAGTTGATCTTCCCACCTCAGCCTCCCTAGTAGCTGGGACTGCAGGCATGCACCACCATGCCCAGCTAATTTTTTGTATTTTCTAGTAGAGACAGGGTCTTGCCTTAGCCTCTCACACTGCTGGGATTACATGTGTAAGCCACTGGCCAAAATATAAGCACTTTTAGGAGAATCATGTGAGATTTTTTTAAAACCACATTAAACATCTACAAATGAAAACTACAATGTCTGATATGTAAAATACTCTGGAGAAATGATTAGACATTGCAGGAAAAGGATTAGTAGGCTTAAAAATTTTCCCAATTGGTGAAAACTGTAGACTTACAAATTGAAGCAACTCAATGAATTCTAATCACAAGAAATGTAGAAATCTAAACAAAGACTGATCATAATCTAATTGCTTTAAAATAGTGATAAAGAATAAGTCAGCAGAGAAAGGAGACTATATAGAGAGGAACAAATGCAAAAATAAAAGTATTTCATGTTGAAACCAACATAACCTAGAAGACAGTTGAGCAAAATTCTTTTTCTTTTTTTTGAGATGGAGTCTCGCTCTGTCCCCCAGGCTGGAGTGTGCAGTGGCGCCATCTCGGCTCACTGCAAGCTCCACCTCCTGGGTTCATGCCATTCTCCTGCCTCAGCCTCCCGAGTAGCTGGGACTACAGGCGCCTGCCAACACGCCCAGGTGATTTTTTATGTTTCTGGTAGAGACAGGGTTTCACCATGTTAGCCAGGATGGTCTTGATCTCCTGACCTCATGGTCCGCCTGCCTCGGCCTCCCAAAGTGCTTGGATTACAGGCGTGAGCCATGGCGCCCGGCCTCAAAATTCTTATATAGTGCAGAAATGAAAAATATTACCTTGAATTCTGTATAATGTGAAAATACTTTTGTACGAAGGTGAAAATTTGTGGATGTCCAATTTTTTAGGCATCTAAAAGATGAGAGAATAGATTAATGCTTTTAAGAAATGTTAAGGTTCTTCAGACAAATGGAAAGTGATATCAGATGGAAATTTGGACCTACACAGGATATGGCTAATATGTGGGTAAATATATCTTATTATTTAAATTGCTTAAAACATGATTGAACAGGGCGTAGTGGCTCACACCTGTAATCTCAACACTTTGAGAGGCTGAGATGGGAGGATCACTTGAGCCCCGGAGTTTGAGATCAACCTGGACAATACAGTGAGGCCCTGTCTCTGCAAAAAAAATTTAAAAATTAGCCAGTGTAGTGATGCACACCTATAATCCTAGCTACTCAGGAGGCTGAGGTAGGAGGATCTCTTGAGCCTGGGAGGTCGAGGCTGCTATGAGCTGTGATTGCACCACTGCACTCCTGCCTGGGCAACAGAGCAAGACCCTGTCTTTTAAAAATAGTAAGATAGCCTGGGCTCAGTGGCTCATGCCTTGTAATCCCTTTGGGAGGCCAAGGTGGGTGGATCACTTGAAGTCAGGAGTTCAAGACCAGCCTGATCAACATGGTAAAACCCCGTCTCTACTAAAAATACAAATTCGCCGGGCCTGGTGACGTGTGCCTGTAATCCCAGCTACTTAGGAGACTGAGGCAGGAGAATTGCTTGAATCCGGGAGGCAGAGGTTGCAGTGAACTGAGATCATGCCACTGCACTCCACCCTGGGCGACACAGTGAGACTCTATCTCAAAAAATTAAAAAAATAATAATAATAACATTATTACTATCTTTCAGAGAAACTATGAGAAAAAAATGGTTTTGCTTCCATTAACTTTAATTCTGACTCTTCATTTCTTGTTTAGATACAAATTTCTGATTCTGTCCTATTGTTTCTCTCTCAAGAATTTTCTTTAACATTTCTTATAAAGAAGATCTGCTAGTAACAAATGCTCTCAGTTTTTACCTGTTGAGAAGTCTGTATTTCTTTTTTATTTCTTTTGGTAACAACTTTGTATATAATTCACATTCCGTCCAATTCACTCATTTAAAGTGTAAAATTCAGTGGTTTTTAACGTAGTCACAATGGTATGAAACCTTCAGCACAGTCAATTTTAGCACATTTTCATCACACCAGCATGAAAGCCTACAGCCTTTGGCCACCTCCTGCCACCCTTCAATTTAGGAAACAATTTACTTTCAGTCTCTATAAATTAGCCCACATTGGAAATTTTATATGAGAAGAAATGTCACATAGTAGGAATCATAAATACGTGGTCTTTTGTACCAGCTTCATTCACTTGGAATAGTGTTCAAGGTTGATCTATGTTATAGCTTGTATCAGATCTTCATTTCCTTATATTACCAAATAATAGTCCACTGTGTAGATATGCCACATTTTACTTATCTACTTATGAAATGAAGAACAATTGGGGTTTTTCTTTTCCAGTTTTTGGCTATCATGAATCATGCTGCTGTAAATATTTGCGTATAAGCTTTGTGAGAACATATGGTTTTAATTTGTCATGAGAATATACCTAGGACTAAAACTGCTACATTGTATGGTAACTGTATTCTTCTGAGGAACTGGCAGACTGTTTATACAATAGCTCTACCATTTTCCAGTGCCACCATCAATATATGTAGGGTTCTATTTCTCCAAATCCTATCCAAATTTTGTTATTGTGTATTTATTTGATTTTAGTCATCCTAAGTAGTATGAGTTGATATTTCATTGGTGTTTTGGGGGTTTTGATTTACATAGTCTTTTTTCTTTGTTTCCCAGGCTGGTTTCAAACTCCTAGGCTCAAGCAATCCTCCTGCCTCGACCTCCCAAAGTGCTGAGATTACATGCATGAGCCACTGCTCCTGACTGATTTGCATATTCTTGATGATTAATATAGAACATGTTTTCAAGTATTTAGTAGCCGTGTGTATACTTTTTTTTTTTGAGAAATACTTATTTAATTACTTTGCCCATTTTTGTTGGGCTTTTTATTATTGAGTTGCAAGACTTCTTTGTATATTCTAGATACAAATCCCTTATTGAATACATAGTTTACAAACAATTTTTCTCATTCTTTGGGTAGCTTCTCACATTCTTGGTGGATTTTGAAGCACAATGTTTTACAATTTATGTCCAATTTCCTTTTTTGATGTTGTTGCTTGTGATTCTGATGTCACAGTTAAGAAACAATTGCTGACTATAGAGTCCAGAAGATCTATGCCTACATTTCCTTCTAAACGTTCTACTGTTTTAAGTCTTACGCTTACACTTAGGTGTTTGATCCATTTTGAGTTGATTTTGTTTATGGTGAGAGGCAGGGAACTCAATTCATTATTTTCTGTGTGCATCTCTAGTTCCAGTCTTTGTTGAAAAGACTACTCTTCCCTTCCTTAAATTGCCTTGGTATCCTTGTTGAAAATAACATGTGGAGCCGGACACAGTGGCTCGCGCCTACAATCCCAGCACTTTGGGAGGCCGAGACGGGAGGATCACCTGATGTCGGGAGTTCAAGACCAGCCTGACCAACATGGTAAAACCCCGTCTCTACTGAAAATACAAAATTAGCCGGGCGTGGTGGCGCATGCCTGTAATTCCAGCTACTCAGGAGGCTGAGGCAGGAGAATCACTTGAACCTGGGAGGTGGAGGTTGCGGTGAGCCAAGATCGCGCCAGAGCAAAACTCCATCTCAAAAAAAAAAAGAAAAAAAAAGAAAAAGAAAATAATATGTGGAATCAATTTAATCCATTGATCTATGTGTGGTATTTCTGAGGGATTACTCAGGAGATTCAGGAGCAACAAATTTAAGAACTAATTAAGAGAAGAAATAAGTGATCAATAAGTTCTTAGACTGTAACTTTAATAGTTTTTTTTCCTTGACTATTTGTATTTTTGAATGGTGAATTTTTAGTTTTTGTTCCTTTTCCTCTTAGAGTACAGACGAATATTTTTTATTTTTAAAATTAATTTTATTCATTTTTTTGAGACAAGGTCTTGCTCTGTTGCTCAGGCTAGAGTGCGGCGACACTATCATACCTCACTGAAGCCTGAACTCCCAGGCTCAACTGATCCTTCTACCTTTGCCTTTGGAGTAGCTGGGACCACAGGCGTATGCCACCACACCAGGCTAACGTTTGTTTTTGGTAGAGTTTGGGAGGAGAAGAGGGGTGTCTCACTATGTTTCTTAGGCTGGTCTTGAACTTCTGGCCTCAACCGATCCTCCTGCCTTGGCCTCCGAAAATGCTGGGATTAAATGCGTGAGCCACCATGCCCGGCCTGTATTCATCAATATTTTATTAAGCCAAAGAAACAGGAAATCCGGACTATTATCTATTTGTCCGTTTTAGCTGTTGTAAATATTTCCCCAAAATGTACTTACCTAAAAATTTTTCTTATATTCATTTTTTTACCATTTGGAAATTTTGGATGCTTATAAGTTACTATCAAGATTTACAAAGTATTACATGAAGATTCAAAAAATTTTTTTTAATTTCTTATTTTACGTTTAAGAAGCCTATCCCAGAACAAAAATAATAAAACTATTTAGCAGTTATTTCTTCAGATGATTTTTTAGTCAAGTTTTTAGTCAAATGTATTCGTGTCCAAAGATGAAGAACATAATAATGTCATGTATTGAAAAATGTGATGGAACTTCAAATCCCTCGTATAGGACGTGAGTCCATTTACCTAGCACTTGATGAGACAAGCTGGGCCTGTCGAGTGGTATTAAAAGTCCCGGTCTCAAGTGTTACCAAGGAGGCCGGCGCCATCTCAGGGACCATGACGGTTTCGGCGCCCCACCCTGAGGAGCTCACACCCATCCAGCAGGTGATCCCTTCCGAGGCTACCTGGATCGCTTTCCACTCAGACTCGCCTCCTACTGGCCCTGAGAACGCACTAACTCCACCCTAAACCTCATGTCAGGGGCCCCAGTAGCGGCGGATCTGCGCATGCGCACTCCTAGGCAAGGCGGCCACTCCCAGAAGTCTCCGGGGCTCGGGCGTTGGGAGGGGCGCGCCATCCCAGTGGTCACCGCCGTATTTCTCGTAGGTTTTTAGGACTCTGGACCCCACTTCTCACCCGTGCCTGCAGTCCTGACAGTTCTGGCCTGGACTACATATTCCACAGGCAACGGAGAAAACTCCGACCCTTGGCTCCGGTTCCGGGACCTCTGGCTCTGCGCTGCGCGAGACTTTGTTTCACCTGAAGAAGGCGGCGCAGGTCACTGCGGGAGCCTCTGCAGCCCCAGCCCGCCGCCCGCGTGGGACCCTGCGTGGCGGTGAGAGTGGAGGCCTCGGGCGCAGGCCGAGGTTTTCTCCCGCCTCCTCAGGCCCTAGGGTGCTGGAGATGCGGAGGAGGGGCCCGTCTCTAGGAGACGGGCGGGGAGCGTGAGAGACCGCGCAGCGGCGACAGGACCGGCGTGTCTGTGTGACGCGGGTGCAGTTGTGGGACTGTGAGGGGTGCGTGGTCGACCTTATGTTACCTGGACATGCCGTGCGTGTCCTTTGCAAAGCGTGCTTCGCAGGGTTCTGTGGGGTCTACTGACTCTTGGCTCCAGGTTCCCTGCTGCTTCCTGTGCCTTCTTCTCAGCCTAGTACGACTACAACAGAGAAATGGTTCTAGTGGGAAATCAGATACTGAGTCTTAGATGAAGATTTCCAGTGAGAAGAAGCAGATAGGATGGGAAGCTTAGAGGAGTAACTGCCCTTAAGACAGGTATGATAGATGCTGTTAAATAAAAAATTATTCGGTGACACTTATTAAAGCATGCAAATAAGCCTTTATTCAGGACCATCGTGATAGGTATTGGGATCCCGGCTGTGGGATTTTGCAGTGGGTAAGAAACACTGGGCTCAACTCCGAATTCAGCATGAACAAGTGGGAATTTATAGCCAAGAAGGTTAGGGATCACTGGATGAGAAATTAGTAAGAGGAAATGTCTGGGTTAAGGAAGATTCTGACTAAACGCAGATAAAAGGATTATTTCTGGAGAGAGAGAGACCTGGGTCATAAGACTTTATCACCTGGGGGACGGTGGAGGATGAAGATACAGAGGCGAAGGGGTCTTGCTAAACTGACTTAGAATAGTTCTTTGCTATAGCCAGATTTTACAGTGAAGTGTACAGATGGACCTAGCTGAAGATGTAATAGCCTGACTAAAGTTTGGCAGAGTTTGTCAGTTTCGAGTGTAGGATTCCCTCCTGAAAAGGGTTGTTACTCCGCCCCCATCTCCCGGTTCTTGGAGTTTCATTTACATGTTTAACAGACACCGCCTTCTTGAATTCTGACCCTAAGAACCTGCAGTGAAGGATGATTGCAGATTCCATCCAACATACTTCCTTCTGGTTATGTGTATGAAATTATGCGCCTGTAGTCTTGGAGGGGGCAAACGTAAGCGCTAAGTATTATGAGGCAATTTTGGATATTCCGTTTTGGATTTCTGTAGATCAAAAGCAACAAGAATATGAACTTAACTGTGTTGTGAAGGAAGTGAGCCAGAATTTAAGTTTTCCAAAGTAGGAATTCTCAGTTATTGGCGTACTGTCTGTAGACCAATGCCCTTATGGGCATAAGGGACATCACAAACCTGTAATCCCAGCTAGCTACTCTGGAGGCTGAGGCAGGAGAACCGCTTGAAACCGGAAGGCAGAGGTTGCAGTGAGTCGAGATCACGCTACTACACTCCAACCTGGGCAAAAGAGCAAAACTTTGTCTCAAAAAAAAAAAAAAAAAAAAAAAATCAGACTTTTATTAAGTGCTTCTAGTATGCCACACTTGAAAATTGTAGCATTTGAAATGGGACAATCACTGAAAAGATAGAGTTGCTTCCTTTGAAATATAATCTATGAAGGCAAATCAAATCTGAATAGGAGGAAGTTTAAGGCAGTATGTGATAGAGTCAATTTGGAGAGATTTAGGTGACCTATGTGGTGATGTCACATAACAAAGACATCAGTCTGACTATAGCAATAGTCAGGCTATGAACAAATTATACTGAGTGTATGGGCTGTGTATGGTGATAAACAGGTTTATGCTATATCTTTTAAACCTTGTAGTTTTCACTGTATTGATATTGGATGGAAAGCAAAATTAATTGCATGAGGAAATTCAGCAGCTATCTGGAGGATATCCTGACCTACCTGCCAGATTTAGGAAAAAAATAAACCCTTCTGTTAAGAAGACCTGAAATAAAGCTGTATTGAGGCCATCATCCATTCACAGAGAAGATTACTCAGGGACAGTTCCCCATGCTGTTGGAGACACAATTCTAACATATCTAAGAACCAGTGATGAAGTGAGTTTAGGTTTGGCGACCCAAAAAAACCCACAGAAGATAAGCCATTCAGTAAAATGATTTTAAATTTAGAGAAAACATAATTTTGTTGAAATTCCCACCTTAACAAATTGGAAACACATACACGTTTCAAGTTAATATGTCCATGCTTACAATAATTATGAAGGAAACATTAATAATGAAAAAATCAAGAGCCACACAAAAGTATAGGGAATGCTATTTATCAAACTCTGATTTTGGGAAGTTGCTAAGCAAAGGTTTATTTACTTTTCCTTTAGCTTTATTTAGTTGTTTCATGTATTGAGCCAAAATGGAATACGAAGTGAGATATAAGCACTATAACTATAAGCACTTTTTTGTTTCTTGGAGACAGAGTCTCGCTCTGTCACCTGGGCTGGAGTTCAGTAGCACAATCATGGTTCACTGCAACCTTGAACTCCTGGGCTCAAGTGATCCTCTCGCCTCAGCCTCCCGGGTAGCTGGGACTACAGGTGCATGCCACCTTGCCTATTTTATGATTATCTGTCTGTCAGCCTCTCTCTCTGTATTGATGGATATGTATTTATATATTTTACAAAAATAAACGTATTGGTCAGTGTGATCTTTCTGTTGACATTGTTTCTGGTATTTTTCATGTCCTTGAATTTTTCTCAGTTTCACATTTAATGACTACTTTGTATTCTAGGACAGTGATAGTCTGTTATATATTTAACTAGGAAGCTTTGCTAGGCTCAGAACGCTGAACAGTCACTATCTGTCTCCAATATCTCGACCAATTTCACCCAATTTCAAGACTAAAAAGAGGTTCTGATATGGATGATGTGCCCTGTTTTTACCCTTAAAGGAGGGAATGGAAAGAGGTAGGTCTGCTCAAAGCAGGACAGAGCTGCCTAATCTGAGGTCCACATCTGCCTCCCCAACATCATACACTGGCCAGAACATTTCCCACTGAATTATCTGGGTCTGGTTTCCATGACAGTATGTTTCTGATGTATGACTCTGTGTAGGTGAGACCCTTGGGTAGTCAGGGAGGAAATGGGTTTATCCAGAATCTTAATCTTCCCAAATTGTATGTAAGAGGAGGTAGTTTGGAACTTGGAATGGAAGAGGAAAACAGCACTATTACCTTGAGTCCTATGGGGAACACTGAAGCACAACTGGTCTCAAGGTCTTCTCTTCTTTCAGGTCTTGGTTTTTTGACTTTGCTCTTCTGGTAGAGAAACCCTGAGGACTGATCAACTCTTGCCAGTCTCAAACCATGGCCTGTGTAAGTTGATATTTCTCGCCATGTTGATGTGTGTGTGTGATTTTTTAGGTCATGTACGTCTTTTCATCATTTTTTCTGAAGTTACCTTCATGAGAGGGTGCTCAGTTAACCTAATCCCCAGTTCTCATTCTTCCCGTAAAATATATACCATGTCACCCAGCATCCTCGCTAGGTGGGCCACTGCAAATTCACTAGCGTTCGTGTTGTTATTGATCAAATTACTCAATGTCCTCTAGGTGCCCATTCTTCTATTTTGGGCAGTGATAGAGAGGAAAGGAGTCAAGTTCTTTGAGTACAGATACACGCATTTCAGGCCGGTTTTGTCATTTGTTGCAATTGAGACAACAGTTCCATTTGACCATCCATGGGAAGTCTTTGAAATTTTCCAGACATTTGAGTTTTTCAGCTAGATAAGGTGGAAATTGGCACTGAAGGATCTAAATCTTCAGGTAGGATAAAATCTCATGCTCCGTGTGATTCTTCGTGTGATTAGTCTATTGAATTGGAACTTGTAAAAACAGAAGTCGTGGATCTGGATAAAAAGTCCTGAAAAACAAATACCATAAAACAATGATGTCATGATAAAATCCTTTGTCAAAACAAACAAAAATGCTCATGGTGAGATTTGACGTAATGAAGTACTTGATGCTTGAAGAGATTATTAATTTTAAGGAAACCTAGTTTTCTGGAGTCAGACACGCGAGTCAGATGCACTACTGTTGCACCACGAGGTCACAGGAAACCTAGTTTTCTAAAATTGAGAATCTGTACCATGTTTTGCATAAAACATCTCTCAATTAAAAATTTAAATTCTCTTCCAAGTCAAAATATTCCTCAGTTAACATACATTGATTGAGAATTTATGAGGCAGATACCACCAGGGCGTTATGTGCATAATAATGATTTAGTTTAATAGAAAACTAAATTATTTTGTCATTTTCAAAAGGGTCAGATACCTAAGAAGTGTCCCAGAACAGGCAGAAAGTTTTGTCTGTGTTTCAAGCTTCTTCAAAAATATGCGTAAATTCTACTTCATTCCCTTCCCTGATAGCATATATTTCTGGTCTGTGTGCTGGTTATCTTGCTCTTCTGCTGCAATGCAGTCCTTCATCTCCTCCACTCCATTTTCATTTTTCTTTTCTTTTTTCTTTTCTTTTTTTTTTTTTTTTTTTGAGACGGAGTTTCACTCTTGTTGCCCAGGCTGGAGTGCAATGGCACATTCTCAGCTCACCGCAACCTCCGCCTCCCA
>NW_012101332.1:262668-284090 GCF_000951045.1 Mandrillus leucophaeus | reverse complement strand
GCCCAGGCTAGAGTGCAATGGCACATTCTCAGCTCACCGCAACCTCCGCCTCCCAGGTTCAAGCGATTCTCCTGCCTCAGCCTCCTGAGTAGCTGGGATTACAGGCATGTTCCACCATGCTGGCTAATTTTGTGTTTTTTTTAGTAGAGACAGGATTTCTCCATCTTGGTCAGTCTGGTCTTGAACTCCCAACCTCAGGTGATCCACCCGCCTCGGCCTCCCAAAGTTCTGGAATTAGAGGTGTGAGCCACTGCGCCTGGCCATGCACTCCATTTTCTTTTAATTTTTTTGAGACAGAGTCTCGCTCTGTTGCCCAGGCTGGAGTACAGTGGCCTGATCTCGGCTCACTGCAACCTCCACCTCCCAGGTTTAAGTGATTCCCCTATCTCAGCCTCCCAAGTAGTTGGGACTGCAGGCATGCACCACAACGCCTGGCTAATTTTTTGTATTTTAGTAGAGACGGGGTTTCACCATGTTGGCCATGATGGTCTCAATCTCTTGACCTCATGATCCGCCCGCCTCGGCCTCCCAGAGTGCTGGGATTACAGGCGTGAACCACCGCGCCCGGCCCCTCTATTCCATTTTTTAAGTCTTTTCTTTAATTTCCCCAGTAATACGTGGGTTTGCTGTTTCGATTTGCTGTTTCAGGAATCGATAACATTCGGGGATGTGGCCATAGACTTCTCTCATCAGGAGTGGGAATATCTCAACCTGGTTCAGAAGACCTTGTACCAGGAGGTGATGATGGAGAATTACGATAACTTAGTCTCACTGGGTATGTTTATCAACCTGGAATGATTTAGAATAATTTAGAATCATCTGTTCTGTAGCATATATTCTTTTTCTCTTGTGATTTTCAGGGCTGCCTTTTAAGAAACTAAATTTGTTTTCTCTATTTCTATTGAGGTGGTTTCACCTTTGAGTCAGCAATGGCAGCTCCTTTCAACACTTTCATCTTCTCTATCTTTCGGTGACATTCACACCTCCCTCTGATACTTCTTTTATTTGTCTCTTTAACCCAGAAAGTGGGTTGAACCAGTGGTTTAGCTTAGAATTTTCTGATGTTCATTGTAGAACCATTGTCAGGGCATTCAGGTTTCTTATTTATTTTGTGCACAGAATTGCTTTAGTGCTCCATTTTATTATCTGATCCATTTGCAGCGATATTAATTTGACAGAAGGTGCTGAATTGCTATTATTATCAAAAGAGATAGCCTGTTCATATAGTCATAGAGTGGTGGATTGGATAAATTAAACTTACTTAAAACTGAGGAGAAAACAGTCCATTTCCTGAGACAGAATTTATTTGATTTACAGCTGAAACTTACAATCCATGAAAATTACGTGTAAAATGGGATGAATATGCTATAGATAGCTCTTCTTGTATACTCTTAGTAAAATAACTGCAGTAGCGTAATGTGAACAGCTAGCATTGTGATTTCCACACAGACATTTTTCTAAGTACTTTACTCATATATCAAGTAATTTAATACTCCCAACAGCCTTACTATTTTCCCAATTTTATAAGTGAGAATACTGAGCAGCAGTGTAAGTAACTTGTCCAAGGTCACACACAGCTGGAAAGTGACAGAGTCAGGAATTGATCCCAGGCTGTTTTTTTTTTTTTTTTTGAGATGGAGTCTTCTGTCACCCAGGCTGGAGTGCAGTGGTGCGATCTTAGCTCACTGCAACCTCCACCTCCTGGGTTAAAGTGATTCTCCTGCCTCACCTTCCCTAGTAGCTGGGATTACAGGCACTACCACCACACCCACAGCTAATTTTTGTATTTTTAGTAGAGACGGTTTTGCCATATTGGCCAGGCTGGTCTCCAACTCCTGACCTCAGGTGATTCGTCCACGTCAGCCTTCCAGAGTGCTGGAGTTATAGGCGTGAGCCACCGCACCCGGCCAATCCCAGGCTTTAGAGTGTGTGTTTTCAACCACTTTATGCTTGCTTGCTGCAGTTAGAGGACATATAAGTTTAAATTTCTTTTGAGGCCAGTCATGGTGGCTTATGCCTGTAATCCCAGCACTTTGGGAGTCTGAGATGAGCAGATCACGAGGTCAGGAGTTCGAGACCAGTGTGGCCAACATGGTGAAACCCCATTTCTACTAAAAATACAAAAATTAGCCAGGCGTGGTGGCGCATGCCTGTAATCCCAGCCGCTCAGGAGACTGAGGCAGGAGAATCACTTTAACCTGGGAGGCGGAGGTTGCAGTGTGCCAAGATCGCACCATTGCACTCCAGCCTGGGTGACAGAGCGAGATTTTTTGAAAACCAGCAAACAAAAAGATTGACTCTCCCTGGGTGATCTTTTTCTTATTTCTCTCACTCTTCTCTAAAATCTTATTCTGTATCACTTTGACCTTTCATTTATTGCAATTGTAATTTTAAATTTGACCTTCAAATTTGATTTCTGTATTTTGTGGCACTTCTTTTCTTTGTAAGCAGGACATTTCATATCTAAGCCAGATTTAATCACCTTATTGGAGCAAGGAAAAGAGCCATGGATGATTGTGGGGGAAGAAACAAGAGGAGAATGTACAGGTAAGAGCAAGTCAGGCAGGGGCAGCCATTTTTGTATGTAAATAGCCCTCGTGGAAGTGGTCATCTCATTTGGTAAACGCATCCTTGAAACATTAGTCATAAAGTTCCCTCCTCAGCGAGGAGGCTTCTGATGTGGAGAAGAAATGGATATCTCAGCATGAAATAGCCAATGAAGGCCCAGCGCAGCGGCTCACGCTTGTAATCCCAGCACTTTGGGAGGCCGAGGCGGGCAGATCACCTGAGGTGATCCTCCACAGTAGCTGGGACCACAAGTGCATACCACCACATCTGGTAATTTATTTTTCTTTAGAGAGGAGGTCTCCCTACATCGCCCAGGCTGTTCTCAAACTCCTGGGCTCAAGTGTTCTTCCTGCCTTAGACTCCCAAAGTGCTGGGATTATAGGTGTGAGCTACCATGCCTGGCCCAGAATTGTTCTACACCCCCTGCCCAACCTTTTTTTTTTTTTTTTTGAGATAAGGTCTCACTCTGTCACCCAGAGCAGGAGTGCAGTGGCACAGTCTTATCCTCTGCAATATCTGGGACCACAGGTGTGTGCCACCACACCCAGCTAATTTTTGTATTTTTGTAGAGACATGGTCTCACTATGTTGCCCAGGCTGCTCTGGAATTTCTGGGCTCAAGTGACCCGTCTCAGCCTCCCAAAGTGCCAGTATTACAAGTGCAAGCCACCTCGCCCGGCCTGTTCTATATCCTCACTGTGGTTATGAACAACTATGTGCATTTTTCAAATCTCATAGAACTGTATATCAAGAAAAGTGAATTTTGGCCAGGCTCTCTGGCTCACACCTACAATCCCAGCACTTTGGTAGGCCGAGGCAGGCAGACCACTTGAAGACAGGAGTTCAAGACCACCCTGGCCAACATGGCAAAACCGTCTCTACAAAAAATATGAAAAATTAGCTAGGTGTGGTGGCACTGCCTATAATCCCAGTTACTTGGGAGGCTAAGGTGGAAGGATTACTTGAGCCTTGGAAGCAGAGGCTGCAGTGAGCCGAGATCACAACATCACATTCCAACCTGGATGACAGAGTGGGACCCTGTCTCAAAAAAAAAAAAAAAATTAAGAAATTCTTGTCAAGGTTACAACCTGAGCCGTCTGGCCACGGTGGGGAAGAGAGTGCTAATCATAAGATGACAGAAAGCGTCCCCTCTGCAATACCTTACCTCCTTATCAACAGAGCTACAGAATAAAAATTGTGGATTCCAACTGAGAGACCTGCAAGACAGTCTCCATTTAAGAAAGAATTGCTAGGGAAACCCAAAGACAAAAGAGAAGACATAAATAAAAACTGGAAGAATTGAAACTACAACACAAACAGCTACAGCACACAATGAACACGGCCTAACTCCCAGGCAGACAAACCTCAAACTTTACACTGAAGGTGTATTCAACTCAGTTCCTATTACGGGACACATCGCGGCCAGCTATTTCTTTCTTCTTTCTTTTCTTTTCTTTTTCCTTCCCCCCTCGCCACTTTCCTTTCCTTTCTCTTTCCTTCCTCTTTCCTTTCTCTTTCCTTTCCCTTTCACTTTCCCTTTCCTTTCCCTTTCCCTTCACCTTCCCCTACCCTTCCCCTTTCCTTCCCCTTCCCTTCCCCATTTCCTTGCACTTCCCTTCCCCTTTCCCCTCCCCTTTCCCCTTCCCTTTCCCCTTCCCTTCCCTTCCCTTTCTGTCTTTCCAGACGGAGTCTTGCTCTGCCGCCCAGGCTGGAGAAAAGTGGAGGGATTTCGGCTCACTGCAATCTCCACCTCCTGGGTTCAAGCAATTCTCCTGCCTCAGCCTCTCGAGCAGCTGGAATTACAGGCGCCTGCCACCATGCCTGGCTAATTTATATATCTCATATATATATATATATTTTTTTTTTTTTGTAGAGGTAGGGATTCACCATATTGGTCAAGCTGGTCTCAAACTCCTGACCTCAAGTGATCCGCCCGCCTCAGCCTCCCAAAGTGCTGGGATTACAGGCATGAGCTACCGCACCCGGCCATGTCCAGCTTTTTCTAACAAAAATTACAAGGCATGCTGAAAATAAGTAAACATCATTTAAAAAAAAAAAAAAAAAAAGGATTGAAACCAGACCCAGATAAGGCAGAGATTTTGGAATTACCGAACTGTGAATTAATAAATTAACTTATTTATTTATTTAGAGACAGAGTCTCACTCTGTCACCCAGGCTGGAGAGCAGTGGCGTGATCGTGGCTTACTGCAACCTCCGCCTCCTGGGTTCAAGCAATTCTCCTGCCTCAGCCTCCCAAGTAGCTGGAACTATGGGTGTGCTGCCCAGCTACTTTTTGTATTTTTAGTAGAGACGGGGTTTCACCATGTTGGCCAGGCTGGTCTCAAATTCCTGACCTCAGGTGATCTGCCCACCTCGGCCCCCTAAAGTGCTGGGATTACAGGCTTGAGCCACCACGCCCGGCCCATCAACCTGTTTTTATACAAAGTGTTTGGGTTATTGATTTAATTACTTTATGAGAACAAAAGGGAGAAAGAGAGAAGGGAGCAGATGTAGGGGAGAGATTTCGAGAAAGATAGGAAGAGAAAGAAATACAGATTTTTTTTCTTTTTCAGATTTTCAGTTTCTTAACTAAAAATTGGTGGTTTGTATTTTTCTTGGAAGTTGAACATTCATCTAAGTTTTTTTTTTTTTTGGTGGGGGGGTGACAGAGTCTTGCTGTCTTGCCCAGGCTAGAGTGCAGTGGTGCAATCTCGGCTCACTGCAACCTCTGCCTCCCAAGTTGAAGTGATTCTCCTGCCTCAGTCTCCTGAGCAGCTGAGACTATAAGCGCCCGCCACCATGCCCGGCTAATTTTTGTATTTTTAGTAGAGACAGGGTCTCACCATGTTGGCCAGGCTGGTTTCAAACTCCTGACCTCAGATGATCTGCCTACCTCAGCTTCCCAAAGGGCTGGGGCGTGAGCCACCATGCCCGACCCTGGCAAACTTTTCTGAAGGGCCTGACCAGCTTAAATTATTTACTGGATGGTAGTGTTCATCGCTTTATCTACTTCTTAGTCAAGCTTTGGTGGTGTCTTTCAAGGAATTTGTTCATTTCATCTAAGTTATCAAATTTATTGGCATGGGATTCATAATACTTTATGATTTATAGTGATAATCCCTTTTTTATTCCTGCAATGGGTCATTTATGCCTTCTCTCCCTTTCTCTCCTTTGGGTGGAGGTTTATCAACTTCATTGATCTTTTCAAAGAATCGGCTTTTGGTTTCATTGATTTCTTTTTTTAATTGATTTTCAATTTTCTATTTTACTTTTTCTGATTATTATTATTTTTATTCTTCTTGCTTTGGGTTTGATTTGCTCGTCTTTTTCTATTGAGGTGAAGACTGAGGTGTTTTTTTGTTTGTTTGTTTTTGTTTTTTTTTTTTTGAGACAGAGTCTTGCTCTGTCGCCCAGACTGGAGTGCAGTGGCGGGATCTTGGCTCACTGCAAGCTCCGCCTCCCGGGTTCACGCCATTTGCCTGCCTCAGCCTCTTGAATAGCTGGGACTACAGGCGCCCGCCACCAGCTAATTTTTTGTATTTTTAGTAGAGACAGGCTTTTACTGTGTTAGCCCAGATGGTCTTGATCTCCTGACCTCGTGATCCGCCCACCTCGGCCTCCCAAAGTGCTGGGATTACATGCTTGAGCCACCGTGCCCGGCCAACTGAAGTCTTTTTTTGTTGTTTTTTTATACTAACATAGATGTTAGTGTTGTAAATTTCCCCTAGGTGGTTCTTTATTAGTTAGTATTCCATAAAATTTGATACATTGTGTTTCCATTTTGATTCAGTTCATATTGCTTTCTGATTTCCTTCTTGATTTCTTCTTTGACCTGTGGTTTATTTAGAAGTGTGTTGGTTTGTTTCCAAACAGTTAAGGATGTTTCATTGTTGGTTAGTGATTTATAATTAGCACCGTTGTGATCAGAGAACATGCTTTTTATGACTTGAATTATTTTAAATAATAATTGAGATTTGTTTTATGTACTGTATCGGCCCTCTTGGCAAATATTCCACATGTGCTTGAGAATATTGTATATGTTGGTGTTGGGTGGATGTTCTGTCAATATCTCATGTAGTTTCTTGGTTGATACTGTGCAAATCTTGTATATCTTTACCATGTTTTTGTGTACTTGTTCTGGGAATTGTTTCTAGAAAAATATTTCCATTTCCAGTTATATTTTTTCTTTTTCTCTTCTTTTTTTTTTTTTTTTTTTACACAGAGCCTCACTCTGTCACCCAGGTTGGAGTGGGTTGGAGTGCAATGGTGTGGTCTCAGCTCACTGCGACCTCCGCCTCTGGAGTTCAAGTGATTCTCCTGCTTCTGGGTTCAAGCGATTCTCCTGCTTCTGGGTTCAAGTGATTCTCCTGCTTCAGCCTCTGAGTAGCTGGGACTACAGACGTGCACCACCACACCCAGCTAATTTTTGTATTTTTATTAGAGACGGGGTTTCACTATTTTGGCTTGGCTGGTCTCGATCTCATGACCTCATGATCCTCCCACCTCGGCCTCCCAAATTGATGGGATTACAGGCGTGAGCCACTGCGCCTGACCAATTTCCAGTTATGCTTTATTGTTACCTATTTTTCATTGCATTTCAATCAGTTTTTGTCTTATATACTTTGAGAGTGTTATCAGGTGCATAAGTGTTTGGGAATTTTATGTTTTCTTGATAGACTGATCCCTTTTATGTTATGACATGCACCTTCTTGAATCTTCCTATTTTCCTTTGTCCTGAAATCTATGTTGTCTGATATTAACATAGCCCACCATTTGTTTGGCTTGTTATATTGATTCTATCCTTTTACTTTTAATATTTTGTGTCTTTAAAGTATGTTCCTTGTAGCCATTACATAGTGCACAAGGGTTCCAATTTCTCTGCATTCTCTTCAACATTAGTTATTTTCTGTTTTTTGTTTTGTTTTGTTTTTTTGTTTTTTAACCAGTAGCCATCCTGATGGTTTTGAGATGATGGGTCATTCACTATGTTCATCTTTGCCTCTTAAAGTGTTTTGACCCTATACATTTTATGTAATTATTAACATGATTACATTTAGGTCTACTACTTTACTTTTTTTCTCTATTTAGTTTCTCTGTCCATTCCTTTTGTAGTTTTGATTATTTCAATTTTTGTTTGTTTTTTGCTATTTATTTAAATTTACCTATTGGCTGGGCGCAGTGGCTCACACCTGTAATCCCAGCACTTTGGGAGGCTGAGGCAGGTGGATCACCTGAGGTCAGGAGTTCGAGACCAGCCTCAACATGCAGAAACCCCGTCTATACTAAAAATACAAAATTAGCCTGGCGTGGTGGTGCATGCCTGTAATCCCAGGTACTCGGGATGCTGAGGCAGGAGAATTGCTTGAACCTGGGAGGCGGAGGTTGTGGTGAGCCGAGATCGCTGAGCAACAAGAGTGAAACACCATCTCAAAAAATAATAATAATAAAAACAATTTTTAAAATAAATAAATAAATTTACCTGTTGACTTTTGGGTTGTATCTCCTTGAGTAATTTATTTTAGTGAGTGTTATAGGGATTATAGTATACAATATACATTATGTTTCACCATCTAGATAGAGTTGTTCCTTCTCAACAAATGTATAAACCTTGTGTTTTTATAGGTTTATATCCATCTTACCCTTCACGTTATAATTTCCATGTATATCACATCTTCATATGTTGTAAACCTCACTAGGCAGTGTTATTAGTTTTGCTTTTGACAGTCATATTAAAGAACTTAAGGAGCAAAAAATGATTTTAGGTATTTACATCATCATTAGTGATGCTTTTCTTATATTCTGAAGATTCAGATTTCTCTTTGGTATTATTTTCTTTGGGCCTAAATAACTTGTTAGCATTTTTTGTATAGTAAGTCTGATGGCAACAAAGTATTTTAATTTGCTTTTATCAGTAAATGTAATGTATCTTACTTGGCATTAAATGAGCATCTTAATTCTACAAATTTATTTCTTTCACTAA
The DNA here is from genome assembly GCF_000951045.1 of Mandrillus leucophaeus. Classification (NCBI taxonomy): domain Eukaryota; kingdom Metazoa; phylum Chordata; class Mammalia; order Primates; family Cercopithecidae; genus Mandrillus; species Mandrillus leucophaeus. The sequence continues at coordinate 275,543 of NW_012101332.1, read as the reverse complement.
ATTTGAGTTGTTTTCAATCGCTATTTCCTGAGATATTTTTCCTGCCAAAATCTTTGTTTTTTCAGTTTATAATTTCAACCATATCTTTTGATTTATTCCCACAGCTCTTTACAAATGTTTTCTTCTTCTTCTTCTTTTTTTTTTTTTTAATTTTTTATTTCTGAGACGGAGTTTCACTCTTGTTGCCCAGGCTGGAGTGCAATGGTGCAATCTTGGCTCACTGCAACCTCCGCCTCCCAGGTTCAAGGAATTCTCTGCCTCAGCCTCCCCAGTAGCTGGGATTACAGGTGCCCGCCACCATGCCCAGCTAATTTTTTGTATGTTTAGTAGAGATAGGATTTCACTATGTTGGCCAGGGTGGTCTCGAACTCCTGACATCAGGTGATCCACCTGCCTCAGCCTCCCAAAGTGCTGGGATTACAGGCATGAGCCACCACACCCGGCTAAAATTTTTTAAACCATTTTTCTCTCTCCATTTCAAGTTGAATAATTTCTGTTGATCAATCAAGTTTACTGACCCTTAGTGATTATATGTTTCAGTTGTATAATTTGCATTTTCATCCTTTTCTGTCTCCCCACTCGTGGTTATAGCTCCTATGTTGTCTGTCATTTCCAGTGTGTTTTTCTAAGCTTTTTCTTAATGTTCTGATGTTGCAATCATATTAGCTAGCATGACAGGCATCAGCCATTGAGCCTGGCTCCAAACCTTTGTATGCTACTGTTATAAATAAAGTTTCAATGCCGCAAAAGAAATAGCACTCAAATATAAAATTTTCTTTTTTTTTAATTCTCGGCAAGGCAAGGTACTTGTATAGAAGGGTGCGCTCTCACCGGTGGAGCAATGGTGGGCGCACATTTGGACAAGGGAGGGGAAGGGGTTCTTATCCCTGAGGCACATGGCCCCTGCTGCTGTGTCGTTCCCCTATTGGTTAGGGTTAGACCGCACAGGCTAAACTAATTCTGATTGGCTAATTTAAAGAGAATGACGAGTGAGCGCTTTGGCAGGTGTCAGGGCAGAGCCGGTATAGCCCATAACAGGAATGAGTTAGGGTGGAGCAGGTAATCGAAAAAGGTTGCTTTACGAGGAAGTTAAGTTTAAATGTAGAAGGCAAAGAATTGAACATACTGATATATTAATGTTTTGAAGAGAAATTTAGAATTCATATTCAACACTACTATTTTTATTGTTTTGTTTACTCACAACTCTAAGTCTTTGAAGACTTCCTTTCTTTTCTTTTATAATATTTTCAGGTTCATGTTACCTGTTCCCATCCTGAATTGTTTGTTTCTCTGCAATATTTTATGTGCATAATTTTAAAATTTAGATATTGAGAAATTACAAGATAGGTGGTAAAATGTGCTCATTTTAACTGTCTTTTTAGCAGCTTTTTGTATTTCATCCATGGCAATTGACTGTTTAGACTTTTCACTTTTAGGGTCACCTCTGAGGAATATTCCTACAAAATTATTCATTGTTTTTAATACTTTCAAGATATGTATATAGACTCTTATAATTTAAATAAAATCTCTGTTTCTTATTTTCCCTTCTTATTTTTTTATTATTTTTTGGTTGCTTTAGCTCATATTTCACCCAATGATTTTTGTAAACACCATGTCTTTGATTTAGGTGTTGACACTATTCTGTTTCCTAACCCATCACATTCTGCTTTTATCTTTATTTTTCTACTTTCCTGTACCTTGCTCTTAAATTCCTAAATGTTGGGTAGTGATCTTTAACTTATTTTCTTTCCTTTTTATTGAGATAAATATTCACTCTTTGAATTCCCTGCCTGCTGATACTGAATGCCCATGATTATGATGTGTACCCATTTCCTCCATCATGATTTGCTTACCCTTTATAATTTCCATGTATATCACATCTACATATGTTGTAAACCTGATCATTCTTCAGTTACAATCTTCCCTGAAAGATGGGTGTTCCCACAACTGTAGTTTATTCCTTTCTATGTATGACCATGTATACTTCTTTTCTCTATATATTAAATAAGATACTGAGTTTTTATTTAGTTATCTTACCCTGACTTTTTTTTATTACTTCTGATCCTACAGATGTTCAATCTGCTGGAATTCTTCCATTTTACTCTTCTATTTCCATATCAATATTTGCCTGTTTTCTTAGCATATGATATAAGTTTATATAGAGGGTGTGTGGTACAGCTGGTCAGTTCTGTCATTCTAGAGCCAGTTATGCATATATGTTAATAAATCTGCATTAAATTGACAGCTTGAAATTGCCCTCAGTGGGAGTATTTATACCAGAGATCTTGGCAAACACTACAAAACAGGGCTGTGTGTGTGTGTGTGTGTGTGTGTGTGTGTGTCTTTGTGTATGGGTGCATGTATGTGTAAGGTTGCACTCCTCCGTAGAAACTCATTTTTTGAGCTCTCCTTTCATTTTTTATATTTTATAGCTGTATTTTTGAGTTCTCGGCATCTGTAATAGGTGAGAATTTCTCTTAATTCTACAATACATTGACATTTTCTCATCCAATAAACAAAATGTTTTTATTATATGTCTTCTAGATTTGGATTCAAGGTGTGAAATAATCAGCGATGGGAAAATGCACCTTTATAGGAAACAGTCATCTGTTACTCTCCATCAGAGAATTCATAATGGACAGAAACCATACGAGTGTAAGGAATGTCAGAAGGCCTTTAGTCATCTTACAGAACTCATAGTACATCAAAGAATTCATACTAGTGAGGAACCTGATCAACGTGAAGAGTTTGGGAAGGCATTTAGCCATCTTACAGACCTTAGAGAGCATCAGAAAATTCATGCTCGTGAGAAACCTTATGAATGTGAAGAATGTGGGAAAGTCTTCAGTTATCCTGCAAACCTTGCTCAACATGGGAAGGTTCATGTTGAGAAACCCTATGAATGTAAAGAGTGTGGGGAAGCTTTTAGGACTAGCCGTCAACTTACTGTACATCACAGATTTCATTACGGTGAGAAACCCTACGAATGTAAGGAATGTGGCAAAGCCTTTAGTGTGTATGGACGACTTAGTCGACATCAGAGTATTCACACTGGTGAGAAGCCCTTTGAATGTAACAAATGTGGGAAGTCCTTTAGGCTCAAAGCAGGCCTTAAAGTACATCAGAGTATTCATACTGGAGAGAAGCCACATGAATGTAAGGAATGTGGAAAGGCCTTTCGTCAGTTTTCCCACCTTGTAGGTCATAAAAGAATTCATACTGGAGAAAAACCCTATGAATGCAAGGAATGCGGTAAGGGCTTTACATGTAGGTATCAACTTACTATGCATCAGAGAATTTATTCTGGGGAGAAACCTTATGAATGTAAAGAAAATGGGGAGGCTTTTAGTAGTGGCCATCAACTTACTGCACCTCATACATTTGAAAGTGTTGCGAAACCTTATAAGTGTGAGGAATGTGGGAAAGCCTTTAGTGTGTATGGACGACTTACTCGACATCAGGGTATTCATAGTGGTAAGAAACCCTTTGAATGTAACAAATGTGGGAAGTCCTTTAGGCTGAATTCATCCCTTAAAATACATCAAAATATTCATACAGGTGAGAAACCCTACAAATGTAAGGAATGTGGGAAGGCCTTCAGTCAGCGCGCACACCTTGCCCATCATAACAGAATTCATACTGGTTACAAACCCTTTGAATGTAAAGAATGCGGGAAGTCCTTTCGTTGTGCCTCATATCTTGTCATACATGAGAGAATTCATACAGGAGAGAAACCCTATGTATGTCAAGAGTGTGGGAAGGGTTTTAGTTATAGCCATAAACTCACTATACATCGCAGAGTTCACACTGGTGAGAAACCTTATGAATGTAAGGAATGTGGGAAGGCCTTTAGTGTATCTGGACAACTTACTCAGCATCTGAGTATTCATAGTGGTAAGAAACCCTTTGAATGCAACAAATGTGGGAAGTCTTTTAGGTTCATTTCTGTACTTAAAGCCCATCAGAATATTCATAGTGCCGAGAAACCCTACGAATGTAAGGAATGTGGCAAGGCCTTTCGTCATGCCACAAGCCTCATATATCATGACCGAACTCATGCTGGTGAAAAGTCCTATGAATGTAAAGAATGTGGGGAAACTTTTAGTCATGCTTCACATCTTATTATTCATGAGAGAATTCATACCAGTGATAAACCCTATGAATGTAAAAGATGTGGGAAGGCATTTCGCTGTGCCTCGTATCTTGTTAGACATGAAAGGGTTCATGCTGATGGAAATCCCTATATGTGTGAAGAGTGTGGGAAAGCTTTTAATAGTAGCCATGAACTTAGTATACATCATAGAGTTCATACTGGTGAGAAACCCTTTAAATGTAATAAATGCAGAAGGTCCTTTAGGCTTAGATCCATCCTTGAAGTACATCAGAGAATTCATATTTGATAGAGAAACTGTGGCATATACAGGTAGTAAAGAAAGCACATTCTGTCAATTGATTTATCCCACTGAACAATTTGAAGACAATGTGGAATGGCTTTGAGATACAGTTCAGTTTTTGTTAGGCATCAATTTGTATTGGTGTGAACTTTTCAAAATGTAAATACGCAGTTTCTTTGGTAAGAACTGTGTTAACTCAGATTCAGAGAATTTATTACGTATTTTTTTAATAACATAAGAAAACCTTTTCTGATATTCCTCTAGTTTTGGATTGCCAAAATAATCATAGTAGAGGAAAACTGAGAGAATGCAGGAAACCATTCTTTATACTTGCATGTAAACATCTTGCAGCAACAATCATTTATTGTTAAACCTGGGAAAAGTCATTAAACAGGAAACCTCTGTCGATATAAGCGATGATGGGAAAGGCTATTTAGCCATTCTGCATATTTAATGCTCATGATCGATGTCCACTTCTTATAGCTGGGATGATATGGGGGAAGATACTTATCCCTTCTGGGGATCATATATAAATGGTGATAGTAGTACCTACAGTATAGTGCTGTTAGAATTACATGAGTTAGATGTGAAAGTCAGAGTGGAAGCAGGTGTGAGAGGGTCCCGCAGAAGAAAACATGGCTGCCAAAGTGTTTTGAGTCCATGGGCAAGTTTGGCCTGGCCTTAGCTGTTGCAGGAGGCATGGTAAATGCTGCCTTATATAATGTGGATGCTGGGCACAGAGCTGTCATCTTTGACCAATTCCGTGGAGTACATAACGTTGTGGTAGGGGAAGGGACTCACTTTCTCATCCCATGGGCACAAAAACCAATTATCTTTGACTGCTGCTCTCAACCACATAATGCGCCATTCATCACTGGTAGCAAAGATTTACAGAATGTCAGCATCACACTGCGCATCCTCTTCTAGCCCATCACTAGCCAGCATCCTCTCATCTTCACCAGCCTTGGAGAGGACTATGATGAGCCTGTGCTGCCGTTCATTACCACTGAGATCCTCAAGTCACTGCTGGCTTGCTTTGATGCTGGAGAACTAATCACCCAGAGAGAGCTGGTCTCCAGCCAGGTGAGCAACGACCTTATGGAGTGAGCAACCACCTTTGGGCTCATCCTGGACAACATGTCTTTGACATATCTGACCTTCGGGAAGGAGTTAATAGAAGCAGTGGAAGCCAAACAGGTGGCCCAGCAGGAGGCAGAGAGCACCAGATTTGTGGTGAAGGCTAAGCAGCAGAAAAAGGCGGCCATCATCTCTGCTGAGGGTGACTCCAAGGCAGCTGAGCTGATCACCAACTCACTGGCCACTGCAGGGGACGGCCTGAGCAAGCTGTGCAAGCTGGAAACTGTGGAAGACATTACATACCAGCTCTCATGCTCTTGGAACATCATCTGCCTGCCAGTGGGGCGGTCCGTGCTCCTCCAGTTGCCCTAGTGAGGGCCCAGCCTACCTGCACCTCCGTGAGGCAACTGGGCCACAGCCCCGATGATTTGTAATACCACCTTCTGCCCTAACCCCAGAAATCACTGAAATTTCATGATTGGCTTAAAGTGAAGGAAATAAAGGTAAAATCACTTCAGCTCTCTAAAAAACAAAAGAAGAATTACATGGGTTAGTACATGAAAAAATTATGGGAAACTACATGGAATATACTGTTACGTTCAATAAACATTAGCTTCTATATATAATAATATCATTACTTGTGTTATTTTTAGTGCATTTTGATGAGATGAAAACCATTAACCATTCAGATTTAATGAATTCAAAAAAGTTTTATGGTTTTTAAATTTTAATTCATTCTGGGTAAACTTAATAAGTAAAAACCATAAGAGGGCTTTCATTCTGATATGTTTAGGTGAATCAGACACTTAATCCTGGAATGAAATTCAGATGTAAGCTGGGCAGTGTGGCTCACGCCTGTAATCCCAGCACTTTGCGTGGCCAAGGCAGGTGGATCACTTGAGGTCAGGAGTTCAACTCCAGCCTGACCAGCATGGTGAAACCCCGTCTGTACTAAAAACGCAAAAATTAGCGGGGCATGGTGGCACACTCCTGTAATCCCACCTAGTCAGGAGGCTGAGGCAGGAGAATTGTTTGAACCCGGGAGGCAGAGATTGCTGTGAGCCGAGATCATGCTGCTGCACTCTAGCCTAGGCGACAGAGCAAGACTCCATCTCAAAAAAAAAAAAAAAAAAAAAAACCCTGCTTGAGAAAGCTCAATGCTGTTCTGAAAACATACTGTTCCAGCCAAAACCTGAAACTAGTGATAGGTCCTTAAGCCCCCTCTTGAAGCAGTTACTTTGGAAAGGTTGCAATTATAAATCATTTCTCTGCCCCTTTGAGATGTAAATCTACCACCAAGAGCTGTCTCCTCAGAGCTGAGTTTGAAATGCAAACATTCAGAGAGCCAGCTCTTGCTCCAACCTCTTAGTTCCTATGGGAATGTAAGGGCCTAACTTTGGTGGCTGTCTTGCTCCAACTTTCACAACTGTCTCAGTCATAAAGATACAAGAAATTTGTTTCTACTCTGGATAAATATCAATTAGTAAAAAAAAAAAAACTTGATGCCTTAGTCACAGGGACCAAACTCCCCCTTAACACCTTTCAGTGTCTCCTTTAGTACACTCCACCATTTTCAACAACTCCTGATTTCTGTTTCCCAAAGTGGAGCTCAGTTTACACTGTATTCTGTTCTCTAATACAGTAGTTATTACTGAATAAAATCTGTCTACTCCCTTTTACTATTGTCTCACTTTGTTTCTTTTTTTTTTTTTTTTTCTTTTTTTGAGATGCAGTCTGGCTCTGTGGCCCAGGCTGGAGTACAGTGGCCATGATCTCGGCTGACTGCAACCTCTGTCTCCTGGGTTCAAGTGATGCTACTGCCTCAGCCTCCCGAGTAGCTGGGATTACAGGCATCGCCACCACACCCAGCTAATTTTTGTATTTTTAGTAGAGACGGGTTTTCACTATGTTGGCCAGGCTTGAACTCATAACCTCAGGTAATCCACCCACCTCGGCCTCCCAAAATGCTGGGATTACAGGTGTGAGACACCATGCCTGGACTCTTTTCTCCTTTCTTTGAGACGGAGTCTCACTCTTGTCGCCCAGGCTGGAGTGCAGTGATGCAATCTTGGCTCTTTGCAACCTCCGCCTCCCAGGTTCAAGCAATTCTCCCGCTCAGCCTCCTGAGTAGCCGGGATTACAGGTGCACACCACCACGCCTGGCTAATTTTTGTATTTTTAGTAGAGACAGGGTTTCACCATGTTGGTCAGGCTGGTCTTGAACTGCTGACCTCAGGCGATCTGTCCACCTTGGCCTCCCAAAGTGCTGGGATTACAGGTGTTAGCCACTGCGTCTGGCCTTCTTCTTTCTTTTTTAAGACAGGGTCTAGCTCTGTGGCCCAGGCTGCAATGTAGTCATGCCATCATAGCTCTTGGGCTCAAGTGATCCTCTGGCCTCAGCCTCCTGAATAGCTGGGATTACAGGTGTAGACCACCAGGCCCAGCTAGTTAAAAAAAAAATTTTCTTTTGTAGGCATGGTGGGGTCTCACTATTTTGCCCAGGCTGCTTTTAAATTTCTGGCCTCAAGCAATCCAGCTGCCTTAAGCTCCCAAAGCACTGGATTACAGGCATAAGCCTCTGTGCCCGGCCCCACTTCATTTCTCTTTGACAAAACCTAAACATTCTGTTTATTTGAACACCACTTATACTTATGTCAATGTTCTGAGTAAATGTAAATGAATACTGACAAAATAATAGTATAACATAAGAGAGGTGTTTGTTTTTTGAGACAGAGTCTCGCTCTGTCGCCAGGCTGGAATGCAGTGGCACGATCTCAGCTCACTGCAACCTCTGACTCCCTGGTTCAAGCGATTCTCCTGCCTCAGCCTGCTGGGTAGCTGGTATTCTACTGATATTAGCTGGGTGTGGAGGCATGTGCCACCACACCCAGCTAATTTTTGTATTTTTAGTAGAGACGGGGTTTCACCATGTTGGCCAGGATGGTCTCCATCTCCTGACCTCGTGATCCGCCCATCTTGGCCTCCCAAAGTGCTGAGATTACAGGCATAAGCCACCACGCCCAGCCCAGAGAGGTTTTTTAAACAAAACAAATATGTAACTGATATCTTGTATTTTAAAAATAAGAAGGCATATGAAATTGAATGCATTCTGTGAGGAGAGTCAGAGTATTGATAAATTTGGACTTACTAAAATTCCTGGGGTAATGACTAAAAGAACCTACAAACTATTAAAGAGAAAATTGGAATAGTAATACATCAACCCAACATAAAGAAAGGAGAGAAAACGGAAACATGCAACAAAAAGAAAACAAATTAAAATGCCAGGAGCTCACGCCTGTAATCCCAGCACTTTGGGAGGCATAGGTGGGAGGATCGTTTGAACCCAGGAGTTCAAGGCCAGCCTGGGCAACATAGGGAGACCCCGTTTTTAAAAAGTAATAAATAAGTCTCCGAAGCAGGGAAGGAAGGGCAAGATGGTTTACATCTCAAATGCACAAGTGTTGGACAGCTGGAGTCAGTTTCCATGGAGATTATCTTTGATAACAGATTTCTTCTGGGGAATAGCTGAGTTTGTGGTTTTGTTTTTCAAAACTCTGCTTCAGCAAGATTTGAAAAAAAGAAGCAGCTATGGAAACTCATGTGATTCCAGATATGATGGTAATGGAAGAGGGCCACTGGGAAACCCTCCCGGAAGAATGGGTCCAATCAATCATCTGGGTGGCCCCAGTCCTCTAATGGCTGGTGGAAGAGGAAGGTAAATGTCTGCTCTAAGCAGCAACTGGACGTGCGCATTCATAGCAGAAGGAAACCATCAAGAAGTGGAGTACTGACCATGCTGGAGCAGTAGATGAAAGTGTCTGTCTAAACAAGGACTGCTCTGTGTCCTCACAGATGAATGAGGTCATGCTGGGAATTCCCTCTGCAGGGAACTGGCCTGACTGACATGCAGTTCCACAAATGCACGTTTGTCTCATTATCTTTTTAGTATAGTTTATTAAAGTATTAATATGGTTTTGTTGTTGTGGTGGTGGTTTTGAGACAGAGTCTCACTCTGTCGCCTAGGCGAGTGCAGTGGTGCGATCTCGGCTCACCGCAACCTCTGCCTCCCGGGTTCAAGCGATTCTCCTGCCTCAGCCTCCCGAGTAGCTGGGACTACAGGCACACGCCACCACGCCCAGCTAATTTTTTGTATTTTAGTAGAGACGGGGTTTCACCGTGTTGCCCAGGCTGGTCCCGAACTCCTGAGCTCAGGCAATACGCCCGCCTCGGTCTCCCAAAGTGCTAGGATTACAGGCGTGAGCCATCGCACTCGGCCTCCTCATCTTTAAATTTACAAAAAGATTGAATACGAAGAAAATAAATAAAAGCCTGTGTATTTAGCAATAAAAATAAATAAATAAAAATGTAATAAAATGGCAGCGTTAAATCTAACAGTGGCTATATTAAATGTAAATAAATTAAATACTCCAGTTAAAAGAGGCAGACGTTCGGGGTGTATTTAAAAGCCACCGTCACAAATGGTCTTCCCACTGCCCTGTTCGCATGCTCAGTCCCTAACAGCACTGACTTTGGGACTACTCACCTCGGGCAGCCCTGAGCCTCCCAGGCCTGAGCACCGCTCTTTGAGCAGCTACCTTACTGCGTCCTTCAGCCGGGAAGCGGCTGCGTTCCTGCGCGAAGCACGTCGGCCGCGAACGCCTCTGGGAAATGTATTCCGGGCTACGAGCCCAGAAACATGGCGGAACCGGTTGCGGGGAGGTTGCTTGAATCCTCTCAGCTGTCCCCCGACCTAGTTGCTGGCACAAGCTGCGCCCGGAGACGTGGGAGCGTTCTCTTGTTTTCCGAGTGCACAGACTCATCGGGTCACAATTTATGCTTTTGTGACGCAGTGAGTTCAGCCACTGATTCCTAACGGTTTAGAGTGGGGAGGTTATGCTTGGGCGTCCTGGACGCTGGCCCGCCTGGTGGCTGTAGAGGACGCGACGGATCCCGGGATGGGGCTGGAGGTTTGCAAGAGTCCATCCGAGGGGATTCTGGCTGCGAGTGTGACAGAGTATGTGAAAGCCGCATGGAGGATCTGATTGTAGTGCGAGCGAGAGTGAGTGCCCGCAAGGGATCGTCACCTGAGTGGGAGTCTCGGATTCACCGCCTCTTACCTTTCCTTCTTCTACTGTAAAATGGTGAAAATAAGGGTGCTTCTTCCAGAACGTCAGTTTACTCGAAAATCTGGAAAAGAAAAGGCTAAATAATTGATCTGATAAATATTATAAAACAGGATTTCTGTATAAAATATAAATTTATTATTGTATAGTATACCAAATCAGTGTGACTTTTAAATACAGGAAGAAATATTTTAAAGGATCTTATTTTGTGGGACTGCTGCTTTTCCGTCAGACCCTGAGTAGAGTAGGCATTTATTCTGTTGCTTAGGGAACACAACAGATTTGAGAAGCCTCGGATTAAGGAATAATTTATGAAGCCCCGTTGACTACCCTGGAGAGATCATAGTTTGGGGTTCAAGATTCCAGGGGAGGCGCTATAACTCCACTTTCTGAAGAGCAAACCTTGGCTCCAGAGGTCCTGGAGCCTTTTAAGGCACATGAATGAAGAAGAATTTTTCTAATTCTTTACATTTGGGAGGCACAAATTTTTTTGTGAGGTCACATCTATGGTTATATCAGGGATTCTAGTCTTTGATTTTAGAACAGTGGAACTAAATCTTTTTAGGTCACAGATGTATACAAAAATGCTCTTATTAGGTAGGATATTTAAGGGCTCAGAGTTATCTCCCAGGAGCCAGTTAAGGGCCAGTTCTTTCTTTGGAACGTGCAGGATTTGAGCAGTCCAGGTGTACTGAGTTACCTGTCCACTCACCCAGGCCTTGGCTTAGGCTCTCTTGTAGCAAAACTGTCTGAGCATCTGCATTCGATATGACATTTATATGACAGAAACAGCAATAGTATCAGGGTGCAGATGGCTATAATTTCAAGGAGCCTGTATGGAGTAGCAGTGGGATTTAAAGAAACAACTAACCTATCTGATAAAGGCATTACATGCATTCTCATATTTTTGTATTAATTTGATTACTCCTTTCCCTCCTTGAATCTACTGTTATGTGCCACATGATAAAGTTGTATAGAACTATTGAGCGTAGAAATTAGCTGATGGTTAGCTAAATTCTCCCTCAAGCCAGTCTTTTTCACTGTTACTTCATTAGCCAGGTATGGTGGTATATGTCTCTAGTCCCAGCTACTTGGGAGGCTGAGGTGGGAGAATCTGTGAGCCCAGGAGGTCAAACCCAGCCTGGACAACATATCAAGACCCCATCTCTAAAAATAAATAAATAACATTTTGAGAAAGATTGAAAGGTAAAGTTTCAGTTTCTTGTTTAGGGATCATTCCTGCTTCTGTCACTTGGAGTTACAGTCATGGTCTCAGGACCACTGCATCAGGTAGGAAAAAAGAAAGTTGAGGTTATTTGGGGAAGATTTGTGTAACTGTGCCAGCATTCTGCCACACACCCTCTCCTCCTAATCGCCCAGGACGGTAGAGGAATCTGTCTAGTGGAGACTATCCTTGGCTTTTCCCATCTTGAGAGTAAGCACACCCTCATGAAGGAGTGCAAACCAGACCATACTTTACTTTCCCTTACTTTAGCCAACAACTCTATCGCTCTCCTATTCTAATTGTCTACTACTTTGAGGATGATCTGCAGCATGGTATGTCCAATTGATGTGAGAACTCTGGACATTGTTGGACACTGTGGGGTGTAAAGTGTTTCCCTTGGTCTGAAGAAATATAACACAGTAATGCCAATTGGCACGTTTCTATTCAAGGTGTTTTATAGTATTTTGAGCCTTTACATCTACCACAGGTATGCAAAAGCCCAATCCAGGGTAAGTATGTCTATCCACTGCCAGGCTCCTCTTGTAGGCTCCCAGGGCTACCAGTGGCCCTCGGATAGAGTCTACATGCTATGCTGCCTCTCTGTGTGGGCCTTCCCTGCTGGAAATCAGTCCTAATTTGTTCGTCAGGTTCTGATGTTATCATTATCATCAATGTAGTATATTGTTACACTTAGGACCAGCCTCAAGTCCACGCTTTCCTAATCAAATTGTAATATTAAGCTAGTAAATTCAAATAACCTGTGAGAATACAGTAGATATAAATTGGGATCTTCCTTGCATGAAGGCAAACTATGGTTGTCTCTTTCCCAAGATTGGGATAATGAAAAAGGCATTTGCAAAATCAGTCAGAGTACTGGTGTCCTTTAATTCGGTGGTACTACTTCATTTAAGCCTCGACAGTCTACTGTTAGTCTCTCCCTTTGGCACAGATCTAACAGGGCTATTGTATAGAGAATTTGTTGGTACCAGCACTCTAGCTTCTAACATGTTATTAATAAAGTGATAATCTCTTGTATCTACCAGGTATTCTATGCAG
>NW_012101332.1:256581-257560 GCF_000951045.1 Mandrillus leucophaeus | reverse complement strand
GGCTAGATCTTGGCTCACTGCAACCTCCACCTCCTGGGTTCAAGCGATTCTCCTGCCTCAGCCTCCTGAGTAGTTGGGATTACAGGTGCTTGCCACCACGCCTGGCTAATTTTTTTTTGTATTTTATTAGAGACAGGGTTTCACTATGTTGGCCAGGCTGATCTCGAACTCCTGACCTCAAGCAATCCACCTGCCTCGGCCTCCCAAAGTGCTGGGATTACAGTCATGAGCCACCGCGTTAGACCAATCCCATTTCTTAAGAACCATTTTAAGGTTTACTCACTACTTATGATGAGAGTCCCTTGATATCTCCTTCATCTTCCCCATTGTCTTGTGAATTACTCTAATTCACAAGAATTATTCACAAGAAAATTACTCTAATTTTCTTAGCTTCTATAATGCCCATAAGGGGGAAGCTGAGACAACAAATCTGATATGGCTTCTTGGACCATTGCTTGATTTTGCAGTAGTAAAGTTGACAGGGAGTGCCCATGCAGAAGGAGTCCCCTTAATCATGGTATTTGCCTCTAACTGGGGTAATTGCTCAAACATCTGATGATCATGAAGGCAACTTGATATATCTTGAATATGCAGCATATCAGCTGCTTCATCTGGGGAGCGCCACTTGGCATTTAAAGAAGGACAGTTCTCCATCTCAGGGTAAATTAATGTTATGGCAGGTTTTTTTTGCTTTTGTTTTTGTTTTGAGATGAATCTCACTCTGTCACCCAGGCTGGAGTGCAGTGGCTTGATCTTGGCTCACTGCAACCTCTGCCTCCCAGGTTCAAGCGATTGTCATGTACCAGCCTCCCAAGTAGCTGGGATTACAAGTGCCCACCACCACACCTGGCTAACTTTTGTAATTTTAGTAGAGACGGGTTTTTGCCATGTTGGCCAGGCTGGTCTCGAACTCCTGACCTCAAGTGATCCACCTGCCTCAGCCTCCCAAAGTGCTGGGTTACAGGCATGAACCACCGCA
>NW_012101332.1:253936-256531 GCF_000951045.1 Mandrillus leucophaeus | reverse complement strand
TAAGGGGGAAGCTGAGACAACAAATCTGATATGGCTTCTTGGACCATTGCTTGATTTTGCAGTAGTAAAGTTGACAGGGAGTGCCCATGCAGAAGAAGTCCCCTTAATCATGGTATTTGCCTCAAACTGGGGTAATTGTACAAACATCTGATCATCATGAAGCCAACTTGATATATCCTGAATATGCAGCATATCAGCTGCTTCATCTGGGGAGCGCCACTTGGCATTTAAAGAAGGACAGTTCTCCATCTCAGGGTAAATTAATGTTATGGTAGGTTTTTTTTGCTTTTGTTTTTGTTTTGAGATGAATCTTACCCTGTCACCCAGACTAGAGTGCAGTGGCTTGATCTTGGCTCACTGCAACCTCTGCCTTCCAGGTTCAAGCGATTATCATGTACCAGCCCCCCAAGTAGCTGGGATTACAAGTGCCCATGACCACACCTGGCTAACTTTTGTATTTTTAGTAGAGACGGGTTTTTGCCATGTTGGTCAGGCTGGTCTCGAACTCCTGACCTCAAGTGATCCACCTGCCTCAGCCTCCCAAAGTGCTGGGTTACAGGCATGAACCACCGCACCTGGCTGTTATGGCAGCTTTGATCTAGTTGACTAGGCTAACTGTCCCCTCAACAACAATCTGCATTGTATCTGGATCATATATAGCCATCTGTGATTGTTCAGTAGTAAGCCATGGGTCTGCCTCAAAGCAAACATACTTCTCCCTTCTGCAGTATTCAAAACTGAGGAAATTGCTCCTAAGGTAGTCACTCTCACAGTCCACTTTAGTAAAGGTTCTTCAGAAAGCTGATGATACCAGTCTACAAAACGAGACCACTCTTTCACACTGTACCCCTCGTTTCAATAGTTTCTTGGTTTCACCATCTTCTCTGTCGCCTGCACTACCTTTTTAGTGATCAACGGTTGTGGAGTACTGTCTGTTGTTCCAGCACACATGTTCCCTTTGGTAACAGCTGTGACGCTGGAGGCCATAGCTCAGGCCAGCCAATGTCTGACCTTGGTGCAATTCCAGGCCCCACTCTGACTCTCCTTTACTTTAATTTGAGCTATTGCATGTGACACACAAGGGATTCTAATTTTAGCTTGTTTCTCATTATTTTGCCTTATTTTCCTTATGTATCTAATGAGCCAACCCCTTGGAGGTCGGGTCTATCATTTCTAAGTTCCACTGGTGCTGGGCACAGTTGTACATGCCTATAGTCCCACCTACTCGGGAGGCTGAGGCAGGAAGATCGCTTGAGCCCGGGAGTTTGAGACCAGCCTGAGCAATATAGCGAACCCCTGTCTCCAAACAAACAACCACCAAATAAATCAATTTGACTGATGAATTTTACTTCTAGTAAGTGATTGTACTGCAGTGGCTGTCTCATACCAAGGGTAACTCCATCAATGGGTGGAGTTGATGGAGTTCATCAGTCCCACTCCCACATAGTTCTTTTTTTTTTTCCCCCAAACAATGTTTTTGCTATGTTTCAGTGAGTCAGGATCTTTCTAGTAAATCCCACTTCGGATCTGAGGGTCTTCAAGACTGCCATGAGACTCAATGATTCCTTGATTGGACTTGCAGGGTTCAGAAAAGCTGTTATACCCACAGTTGGAGTTTATTAAATTAAAAAGATGCAGATTAAAATCATGAAAGGGAAAGGTGCAACAAAGTTGAGGAGAAACGAGTCAAAAAATTTCAGGTGTCCCATCAGAGTGGAGTTGATGGAGATGGAGATGGAGATGTCCTTGATTCTTCTAGCCATGGCGTGTGACAACATGTGTGAAGGTTTGCCAGCCAGAGAAACGAAACTTACCCAAGCCTTAGTGTCCAGGGTTTGTTTGTTTGTTTGTTTGTTTGTTTTTTGAGATGCAGTCTCACTCTGTCACCCAGTCTGGAGTGCAATGGCGCGATCTCGGCTCACTGCAACCTCTGCCTCCCAGGTTCAAGTGATTCTCCTGCCTCAGCCTCCCGAGTCGCTGGGATTACAGGTGCCTGCCACCATGCCCAGTTAATTTTTGTATTGTTAGTAGAGACAGGGTTTCACCTGGTTGGCCGGGCTGGTCTTGAACCCCTGACCTCAGGTGATTCACCCACCTCAGCCTCCCAAAGTGCTGGGATTACAGGCATGAGTCACCGCGCCCAGCTGGTGTCCAGGGTTTTTATTGGAGATACTTAGAGTGTCTACCTGGCCAACATTAGTACTTAGTCTCCAGGCCCCCAGAAGTCAACCTGATAGAGCCCAAGGTCTTAGGCACACAAAAACACTCTCATCAGACAGGGTATTCAAGGACACAGAGATGATTTTCCAGCAGCCCATCAAAGGCCAGTTCTTTTTTTGGAATGTGCAGAGTTTGAACTCAAAGCTTTAAGCCTGCTGAGTTAACCCTTAACTGCACAGAGGCACATGGTGTTTCATGTATTAGTAGAGCTGTAGAGTTTTTTTTTTCTTTTCTTTTCTTTTTTTTTTGAGACGGAGTCTCGCTCTGTCGCCCCAGGCGGTAGTGCAGTGGCCGGATCTCAGCTCACTGCAAGCTCCGCCTCCCGGGTTTACGCCATTCTCCTGCCTCAGCCTCCCGAGTAGCTGGGACTACAGG
>NW_012101332.1:227219-253076 GCF_000951045.1 Mandrillus leucophaeus | reverse complement strand
TAATTCAGAAAATGTTCTCTCCATTGGGAATTCTGGGGCTGCATTAAATATCCAAATTCTGTTCCATATTCCAAAAATTGGTTTGAGTTTTGTTGTCTTGGAATAGATTGCTTCTGTCAGGCACCTTCATATTTCCTGTTCTTCACTGACCTTCACTCTTTCTTTGGGCTCCTTATGTAACTGCCTTTTTTCTTGATTTTTAAGGAGCTAGATGATGGTCAAGGGACATTTATATAATAGCCTTTAGGATTTAAGACATGATGGTTCATCTAAAATTTAGGAAAACACATTCCCTGTCATTTTTATGTTTGAAAGCTACATTCTAGGAATTTGACATTTCACAGGAAGATACATTGATTCTGTCTTGTGCCTGCTTGTTTTTCTTACCCAGGTAAGTAGAGGTAGAGCCCATGTAGATTTAAATTTAACTAAGACCTTCCCCCCTCATTTGTCTCTCTGTTCCTTGTGCTCCTTAGGTCAGCTTAATGTGAATGTATTCTGATGTCTTCGTCATTCTTTTACCCAAAAGCTTTTCTGGGGCCCAGTTTAAAATTTTATTTTATGTATTATTATATATTTTTTTGAGTCAGGGTCTCACTCTGTTACTCAGGCTAGAGTACAGTGGCATGATCGTGGCTCACTGCAGCCTCAAACTTCTGGGCTCAAGTGATCCCCTCACCTCTGCCTCCCAAGTAGGTGGAACTACAAGTGTGCCACTGTGACCAGCTAATTTTTAAAAATTTGTGTAGAGATACGGTCTTGCTATGTTGCCTAGGCTTATTTTGAACTCCTGGCCTCAAGTGATCCTCCTGCCTTGGCCTCCTAAAGTGCTGGGATTACAGGCGTGAGCCAGTATGCCCAGCCAAAACTTTCTTTTCTTTTTTTTTCTTTTTTTTTTTTTTTGAGACAGAGTCTCGTTCTGTTGCCCAGGCTGGAGTGCAGTGGCGTAATCTTACGATTACATTAAAGTTATGTATTTTTGGCAAGAATACTACAGAAGTGATGCCTTTTTCAGTGCATTGCATCAGGACATAAATAATGGCCAATCAAGAACAGTATCTTGTTTTGATGCTTGAAATGGTATCCTCTAGGGTTCTGCATAGTAAAGCTACTATTTTTACCTTTGCAATCGGTAAGTAACTTATAAGGAAATTTGAGGTTCTACAAATACCCTCTTGCTCATGACATTTTTATCACTTTAGTTTCATCAATGATTCCTGCAGAGAACAGTTATGGTTATTACTTTTTTGAGACAGGGTCTTGCTCTGTGCCTCAGGCTGGAGTGCAGTGGCATGATGACGGCTCACTACAGCCTTGACCTCCTGGGCTCAAGCAGTCTTCCTGCCTCAGACTCCCAAGTAGCTGGGACCACTGGTATGTGCCACCACACCTGGCTCTGACAGCAGTTGTTTACTCTGGTGTTTGCCAGATTATGATTTTCTGTTTCCATCAGTCTTCAGAGGAACTTGAATTTGCTTTAGGTTAAACCATTCTAAAAAGAAACATTTTTTGGTTTATTTATTTTTAATATCCTATTTCTTTGAGCAGGAGTTGCCATTTCTAAGCCATCAGTGATTTCCCTATTGCAACAAGGGAAAGAACCCTGGATGGCTGGGAAAACAGGATGGTATCCAGGTGGGTAAGGGTGTTGGGGTACTCCCAGCAGAAGTACATTTTAGGGAAGCCCAAACTGGTCAGAGTGGTGATGTCTTTTGTTTAAGATATTGTGTAGAAACCTTCCCTCAGAGGCCCAAGGTCTTGGGAGAAAAAGTTTGACAAATGGGAAGTATTTCAAATATTTACAAAGAACTTTTTTTCTTTTTTTTGGTAGCAGATGTATTGAGGCATAATTGACATATAATGAACCAGCTATGCTATAAAGTATATGATTTGACAAATTTTGATGTGTCAAATGGTATACTTTATATGTATACATGTTTGCTCATGAAACCACCATAATTAAGATGTAAAACCTATTAATCACTCCCATTGCTTCTGATCTAAGGAAAAAAGACTTCAATATTTTATTATTATTATTATTATTATTATTATGAAACAGAGTCTCACCCTCTTGTGCAGGCTGGAGTGCCGTGGCGTGATCTTGGCTCACTGCAACCTCCACCTCCTGGGTTTAAGTGATTCTCCTACCTCAGCCTCCCGAGTAGCTGGGACTACAGGCGTGTGCCACCATGCCCAGCTAATTTTTGTATTTTTAGTTGAGATGGGGTTTCACCATGTTGGTCAGGCTGGTCTTGAACTCCTGACCTCAAGTGATCTGCACATGTCAGCCTCCCAAAGTGCTGGGATTACAGACATGAGCCACCGCATCGAGCCAGTATTTTTTTTACTGACTACGATATTTCTTGTAGATTTTTGACTGATGTCCTTTACTTGAGAAAGTAAGTTCCCTTCTGTTCATAGTTTGGCAAGAATTTTTATGATGAATCTGTGTTGAATTTTGTTAAAAGTATTTTCTATTTTTATTCAATGATCATGTCATTTGACTTAAAATATGTTAATATGTTGAATTACATTAATTGATATTCAAATACTAAGCTGACTTTTTCATGAGGTAAAGGCCATTGGATGTTGTGTTATGGATTTAATATATATATTATTGGATTCTATTTGCTAGTATTTTAAAAGGATTTTTGCATGATCATTCATGAGGAAAATTTGTAGTTTTTGAATGCTTTTTTGGTTTTAGTTGCAGGGTAGTGGTGGGCTTCTGTAATTAGCTGTGAACCATTTCTGTACTCCAAAAGATTTTGTGTAGCATTGGTATTATTTCTTCTTTGACTATTTGATACGATTTCCCATTAAAGTCATTGGGCCATGTTTGTCCTTGGGGCAATGTTTTTACTATAAATTCAACTTCAGTGATAAATATACAGCTTCCTTCCTCCCTCCCTCCCTCCCTCCCTTCCTTTCAGGGTCTTGCTCTGTCATTCAGACTGGAGTGCAGTGGCATGATTATATCTCACTGCAGCCTCAACTTTCTGGGCTCAGCTTCCCATGTAGCTGGGACTACAGGCATACACTACCATGCTGGGCTAATTTTTGTATTTTTTGTAGAGATAGGGTTTCGCCACTTTGGCCAGCCTGGTGTCAAAGTCCTGGGTTCAAGTGATCCATCTGTCTTGGCTTCCCAAAGTGCTGGGATGACAGATGTGAGCCACTGCACCTGGCTTGTTTTACTTATTTTTTCTTGATTGATCCTTAGTAGTTTGTGTCTTTCAAGGAATGTGTCAATTTTCTCTAACTCCTTATACTTCTGGATATTAAATGGTTCATAATATTTTCTTATGTAATTATCTGTTTAATTATTACTTTTATTATTTATGTAGGATTTATAATTAGAAACCCCTTTTGATTCCTGATATTTGTGTTTTTCTTCTTGTTTTTTATTGGTAGTTTGGCTCCAAGGTTTATCAAGCTTGCTGATCTATTCCATAAACCAGTTTTTGACTATTAATTATCTCTGTTATGGTCAGTTTTCCCATTTATTGATTTCTGCTCTTATTCTTATTCTTTACTTCTACTAATTATAGATTTACTTTGCTCTTCTTTTCTCTTTTTTTTTTGTGGGATGGAGTTTTGTACTTGTTGCCCAGGCTGGAGTGCAACAGCGTGATCTCAGCTCAGTGCAACCTCTGCCTCCCGGGTTCGAGCAATTCTCCTGCCTCAGCCTCCCGAGTAGCTGGGGATTACAAGCACCCACCACCACATCCAGCTAATTTTTATATTTTTAGTAGAGATGGGGTTTTACCATATTGGCCAGGCTGGTCTCGAACTCATGACCTCGTGATCCACCTGCCTCGGCCTCCCAAAGTGCTGGGATTACAGGCATGAGCCACCTCCCTGGCCTACTTTGCTCTTCTTTATGTACTGTCTTGCAGTAAAACCTTAGGTTGTTTATTTTATACCTTTTTCTTTTCTAATATAAGCATTTAAAGCTATAGGTTTCACTGTAAATGTTACCTTAGCTATATAACATACATTTTGCTGTGCTATACTTTTATATTGTTAATTTCTAAGTATTTTCTAATTTCCATGTGTATTGTTTAGTTTTCAAGTATTGGGGGACAGGTTCCAGATATTTTAATAATTTCAAACTGAGTTCCATTGTGATCAAAGAAAATATTCTGTGTGACACTAATCCTTTTTAGTATATTGAGACTTGTTTAATGGCCCAGCATATGGTCTATTTGGAATGTGTATAGGTATTTGAAGAGAATGTACCTTCTACAGTTTTTGATATTATGTTTTGTATATATCAACTAGTTGAAGGTGGTGGACAGTGTTACTTATATCCTCTATTACTTTACTCATTTTCTGGGGGAGGGGGATGTTCCAGTTGTTCTATCAGTTACTGAGAGATGGTTGCAAAATCTCCAACTACGATTGTAGAATTATCTATTTCCTACTTTACTTTTGTCAATTTTTGCTTCACATATTTTCAGGCTCTGTTATTCTGCACCTACACATTTCTGATTGCCAAGTCTTCCTGATGAGTTATTATAACTCTTTTATCATTATGAGAAAATTATCTTTGATAATAGAGTAACTGGAAGTCTGTTTTATCTGATATTAATATAGCCATTCCAACAATTTTTTTCTGCAAATTAAATGCCAAGATTTGAAAGTTATCTAAGCCATTTCTTGCTTAAGGGCATTATTATCTGTTTGACTGCTTCTATGAAGTTTTATTTCTCATAAAAGAGGAAAACATGATGTTTATTTTCTTTCAGATATGCTGTCTAGGTATGACACCAAGGAGTTACCTCTTAAGAATGGCACTTTTGAAAAAGAATCGTTAAAATGGAAAATAATAGAAAGAGTCAGAAGTTCTTGCCTCAAGGAATCTTGTTTTGGAAATGATTGGAAATGCAAAGGACTCTTTAAGAGACAACAGGAAACTAAAGAGGAATATTTCAGGCATGTAACTGTGCCATTTGAAAAAATATTATATGAATTCATCCAGCCTACATCTTTTCTTCTAAATCAAATAATTCATACTGGAAAGAAACTCTATGAACATAAAAAATGTGAAAATCTTACTCAACAGGGAAGAATTTGTATCACTGACAAGCTTGATGAAATGTGTGGCAATGCCTCTGTATTTTACACAAATCATATGAAACATCAAATTTTACTGCAAAGAAATGCAATGTATTTAAAGAATGTGGCAAAGACTGCTTGTAACTTTCAACTAACTCAATATCAAATAAGTCATTGCTAATCAGAAACCCTATGAATGTCAGATATGTGGAAAGCCCATAAGAAAGCATGCCCACCTTACCCAACATAATCAAATTCACACTGGTGAGAAACCATATGAATGCAAAGAATGTGGGAAAGCGTTTATGTTGTTCAACATTGATTCAACATAAGAGAACTCATACTAATGGGAAACCCTATGAATGTCTGGAATGTAGAAAGATGTTTAGGTGGAGTGCACATCTTATTCGACATCAAAGAATTCATACTGGTGAGAGACCTTATACACGTAAGCAATGTTGGAAGGCCTTTGCTTCTGTTTCTGATTTTAATAGACATCAGAAAATTCACACTGGTGAGAGACTTTACGAATGTAAAGAATGTGGGAAGGCATTTAACAATTGCTCAACTTCTATTCAGCATCAGAGAATTCACACTGGTGAGAAGCCCTTTGAATGTAAGGACTGTGGCAAAGCATTCAATAATTGCTCAACACTTACTCAACGTCAGAGAACTCATACTAATGAGAAATCTTATGAATGTCAGGAATGTAAAAAGGCTTTTAGGCAAAGCGCACATCTTACTCAACATCAAAGAACTCATACTGGTGAGAAACCATATGAGTGTGAGGAACGTGGGAAGGCTTTCACTTGTGCTTCTGACTTTAACAGACATCAGAGAATTCACACTGTTGAAAAACCCTATGAATGTAAAGAATGTGGTAAAGCCTTTAATAATTGCTCAGCTCTTATTCAACACCAGAGAATTCACACTGGTGAGAAGCCTTATGAATGTAAGCAGTGTGGGAAAGCTTTTATATCCTGTTCAACACTTGTTCAACATCAGAGAACACATACTAATGAAAAACCTTATAAATGTCAGGAATGCAAGGCCTTCAAGCAGAGTGCACATCTAATGAGACACCAGAGAATTCACAGTGGGGAGAAACCCTATGAATGTAATGAATGTGGGAATGCCTTCATTTGTTTTTCTGATTTTAATAGACATCAGAGAATTCACAAAGGAGAGAAACCCTATCAGTGTAAAGAATGTAGGAAGGTTTTCAATAATTATCTAACTCTTACTTAACATCAAAGAATTCATACCAGTGTGAAGCCCTATGAATGTAAGGAATGTTGAAAGACCTTTACTTGGCTTTCAAACTTGAATAAACATCAGAGGCCAGGCGCGGTGGCTCACACCTGTAATCCCAGCACTTTGGGAGGTCGAGGTGGGCAGATCACGAGGTCAGGAGATCGAGACCCTCCTGGCTAACATGATGAAACCCAGTCTCTACTAAAAATACAAAAAATTAGCCGGGCGTGGTGGCAGGTGCCTGTAGTCCCAGCTACCCGGGACGCTGAGGCAGGAGAATGGCGTGAACTCAGGAGGCGGAGCTTGCAGTAAGCCGAGATTGTGCCACTGCACTCCAGCCTGGGCGACAGAGTGAGACTCCATCTCAAAAAAAATTTTAAAAAAATACACATCAGAGAATTCACACTGGTGACAAACCCTTTGAATGTAAAGATTGTAAGAAAGCTTTTCTTTGTTATTCAACATTTATTCAACACTGTAGAACTCATACTAATGAGAAACCCTATGAATGTCAGGAATGCAGCAAGGCCTTTAGGCAGAGAACACATCTTACTCAACATCAAAGAATTCATACTGGTGAAAAACCATATGAGTGTAACGAATGTGGGAAGGCCTTTGTTTGTGTTTCCTACTTTAATAGACATCAGAGAATTCACACTGGAGAGAAGCCATACCAGTGTAAAGAATGTAGAAAATTCTTTATTGATTGTTCAACTCTTATTCAACACCAGAGAATTCACACTGGTGAGAAACTCTTTGAATGTAGGAATGTAGAAAGGCCTTTAGGCAGAGGGCGCATCTTACTCAACATCAAAGAAGTCATACTGGTGAGAAACCCTGTGAATGTAACGAATGTGAGAAGGCCTTTTCTTGTCTTTCACAGCTGAAAAAGCACCAGAGAATACATACATGAAGGGATAAATCTTATGTATTTGAATAGCATCTTTTTATTTAACAATCCTTACCTAACATCACCACATTCACATTGCGAGAAACTTCAGAAATATAAGAAATGTGGGAAACACTTTTACCTGTCCCTCAGCTGTGCTTTTTCATAATGGAATTTGTACTGGTGAGAAGCCTTATGAAAGCCAGATATGTGTAAAGATCTACTCTCACAATATACTCAATATTATATAATATATAGTGTGACTCCTATAGGAAATGCTTGATTTTAAAATTATCAATTATGGAATAGCAAACAATCTGTAAGTGAAGAAAATCCAGTGACTGTGTAAAGTTTTTGCCTCATAATTCACAATTTATTAAGCATCAAATTTATATGGGAAAAATAGAGTATCAATTACTAATAAAAACAATATTACCACTAAAATTATATTTGACTTATCATAGAGAATAGCATATAGAGAATAATCATGTTGACTTTGTGAATGTAGAAAAGTGTTTATCTATAATATGAGTCTTTTTCAGCATCATTATACTTTCACCAGTTTCCACGTCTGTTTTATTACCAAGTAATTTAAACTTTGTATACTTCAGATTACAAATTTCTTACATTGTGATAAGGTTATTGTGAAGATTAAATGAGTTTATCCAAAGACTTCTGGAACAGTTATTGGTAAATAGAAACTATTCAGTAAACATTGGCTGTCATGATTATCACCTTCATTACTACTCTTAGAATATTTATATAAGAACATTTAATTATGCAGATTTTATTAATATAATGAAATCCACCATCACAATTTCTCTGATTGCAAATCTATGATAATTTATTCTGGAATGAAAATTGTTAGAATATAGTGAGTATGAGGAAACATTCATTTAAATTTATTTTAGTTGAATCAGAAAATTCACTCTGGAAACACTGAATGGATGTATTAAGTAAATTTTTTAGATTAAAGTTGATATGAGAAGTGATATATCTGAAGCAAGTTTCAAAAAGTAGTGTACATTTTCTGACAATAACTCAAGATGGGTGTGGTGGCTCACGCCTCTAATCTTAGCACTTTGGGAGGCTGAGGCAGGTGGATCACTTCAGGTCAGGAGTTTGAGACCAGGCTGGCCAACAAGGCAAAACCCCATCTCTACTAAAAATACAAAAATTAGGCAGGTATGGTGGTGTGCACTTGTCCCAGCTACTCGGGAGGCTGAGGCAGGAGAACTGTTTCAGCCTGGGAGATGGAGGTAGCAGTGAGCCGAGATCTCACCACTGCGCTCCAGCCTGGGCGACAGAGTGAGACTTTATCTGAAAAAAACAAACAAATAAGACAAGTAGATATAGAAGACGAATTTTTAAAATTTGCAGTTTATAAACACCACCATATATAGTTCTTGGATTAAGTGAAAAATGCTATCTGAAATAATAGGCTATTTAGATATGAAAGATAGTGAGTGTTGCATAATAAAACCTGAGGTATGTGGCTCATTTGAATAAATAAACATTCAAGCAGAAAAGTAACAAACCCAAAATTAACACTGGAAACGTATTACATAAATCAATTTGTTTATTCAATGAATTTGAATTACTTAAAAAGAAAAATTAATGAGCTAAACAGAAAGTAGACTTTATCTAAAAGTGGTTTGAAACAACTTGTAATATAGACTAGATTTGCCAGTTATGATTGAGATAAGTAAGAGAAATGACATAAATGCATCAGTGCAATTGGGAACATGGAAATTTTACAGGCATTTTTAATAGTATGAAATGTTTTGTTTAGTATTTCAATTAAATTTAAAACATCTATGGTAAACTTCATTTTACAGGACTATGTAAATATGTAAGTGTTTCTAGTTGGTTCACTGAGGCATAGAAAATTTGAATGAAGCCAAACCTGAAGCTATAGAAAGTCTGAATGAAGCCAAAATGTGAAAACTTTACTCCACAAGGAAGAATCCATACCAGTGATAAGCTTAATGAAATGTGTGGGAACACCTTTACATTTTGCACAAATCATATGAAACATCAGAGAAATTTCACTGGAAAGAAATGCAGAGAATATAAGGAATGTGGCAGAGACTTTGATCATAACTTTCAGTTAACTCAGTATCAGGTAAGTCATACTAATCAGAAACCCTATGAATGTTAGATACGGGGAAAGACCTTTAGAAAGGCCCTTCAAAAAATGATCCCTTCAAAAACACTGAAAAATTAATCAGAGATAATTACATTTAAAAACTATTACTTAGGCCATGCATGGTAGCTCACGCCTGTAATCCCAGTGCTTTGGGGGGCCACAGCTGGTGTATTGTTTGAGGGCAGGAGTTTGATACCAGCCTGGGCAAGATAGTGAGACCTCGACTCTATTAAAAAAATTTTTTTGGCCAGGCATAGTGGAGCAGTTCCTCAGTCTTTTTTGTCGTTTATGACATTGACATTTTTGGAAAATACTGGCCATTTGTTTTATAAAATATCATTCCATTTGAGCTTTTCTAATGTTTCCTATTAGATTCACATTATGTATGCTTTGGCACCCATATACTGTACTACGTTATACCATACTGTACTATATACACAGTGCTTTTCCATTTTAGTTTAGTTTAGTTTTATTTTTCAGATGGATTTTTGCTCTGTTGCCCAGGCTGGAGTGCAGTGATGCGATCTCGGCTCACTGCAACCTCTGCCTCCCAGTTCAAGCAATGCTCCTGCCCCAGCCTCCAAAGTAGCTGGGACTACAGGTGCACACCACCAAGCCCAGCTAATTTTTGTATTTTTAGTAGAGATAGGGTTTCACCATAGTGGCCAGGCTGGTCTCAAACTCCTGACCTCAGGTAATCTGCCTGCCTCGGCTTCCCAAAGTGCTGGGATTACAGGCATGAGCCACCACGCCCCAGCCTTTCCCTTTTTATTAATAGTGCATCATATTAGGGCATCAGTAATCCTAACTTTTATCTCTTGATTAAAGTATTGTTGACCAGGTTTGTCCATTCTAAAATTATATTCCCCTTTTTAATTACTAAGTGTTTTGTGGGAAGATCCTTTTAAGCTATGTAAATTATCAAAACCACTAATTTTTGTATTTTTAGTAGAGATAGGGTTTCACTATGTTGACCAGGCTTGTCTCAAACTCCTGACCTCATGATCTGCCCACCTTGTAATCCCAAAGTGCTGGGATTATAGGCGTGAGCTACCGTGCTCGGCCCAGATTAGTATCTTCTAATTAAAAACAAGTTTCAACTGTAACAGTCTACTCACTTTTGGAATTACTGGCAAGGTTTATGTCCATCAATGCTTTTATGTAATTTTCATTTAAGTTGCCTATTCAATATTCACTTTTCTTTCCTTGTCTTCTAATTTTAATTGATTACTGGTAATTTTTATAGATAGCTTCACAAAAAGACACAAAAGACATAAAAGTGTATCATAAAATTTTGGGATGCTACCATTGTCCATTTTTGGAAAAGGTAATTTAATCTCATAGAAATAATTGATAAACATTTAATGGTGATTATCTGTTCCCTCCAAATTTGCTTGGTAAACACTATGTCATACTTAATTTTTTTGTTTTGTTTTGTTTTTGAGACGGACTCTCACTCTGTCACCCAGGCTGGAGTGCAGTGGCACAATCCCAGCTCACTACAACCTCTGCTCCCCTGGGTTCAAGCAGTTTTCTGCCTCAGCCTCCCCAGTAGCTGGGACTACAGGTGCCCAGCACCATACCCAGCTAATTTTTGTATTTTTAGTAGAGGCAGGTTTCACCATATTGGCCAGGTTGGTCTCAAACTCCTGACCTTGTGATCTGCCCACCTCAGCCCTGCAAAGTATTGGGATTACAGGTACATGTACATGCCACCATGCCTAATTTTTTTTTTTTTTTTTTTTTTTTAAGAGACAGAGTCTTGCTGCGTCATCCAGGCTGGAGTGCAGTAGCACAATCTTGGCTCACTGCAACTTCCACCTCCTGGGCTCAAGCAATCCTCCTGCCTCAGCCTCCCAAGTAACAGAGACCACAGGTGCGTGTCACTATGCCCAGCTGTTTTTGTATTGTTAGTAGAGACAAGGTTTTGCTATGTTGTCCGGGCTCATCTCAAACTTCTGGGCTCAGGTGATCTGCCCACTTCAGCCTCCCAAAGTCGTGGGATTACAGGCATGAGCCACAAGACTAGCCATGCCTGGCTAATTTAAAAAAAAAAAAAAATTGGTAGTGACAGGGTCTAGATATGTTGCCCAGGCTGGTCTCAAACTCCTGGCCTCAAGTTATCATCCTGCTTCAGCTTCCCAAAGCACTGGAATTACAGATATGAGCCCTGTTTCTTGATAGTATTGCTTAATTGTAACAAATGTATCATATTAAGGTAAATGTTACTACTAGGGGAAATTGGGTGTGGGTGTATGAAATTGTCATATCTTTGTATCTTATATAAATCTAAAACCATTGTAAAAACTAGTTCATTTAGAAAAAAAATCAGTGACTTTTTTTTTTTGGTTTTTGTAACCAAAAAATCCAAAGATAAATGGAGCTTCGGGTATGGCATGATCAAGATGTTCACTGTGTCATCAGGTTTTAACACTGAACACTCAGCTCTCCCTTTGCCAGTGTTTTGGCTTTGACTTGAGGCTAATTTCCTCATGACTGCATCAGTTCCAGGCCTCCTATCTGGACATATCCCTTTCAGCACAAGAGGGAGAGCACCTTTGCCTAGCATTCCAAAATAAACCTCTGAGATTCACTTTGACTGGGTCAAGTTAATTGATATGCCCAATCGTAAACTAAGAGCTTCAGCGTGCAAGGAGCCCTCCCTACATGGAGGCACACACAGTCCCACATCTTTTGAGCTCCAGAGGTCAAAGCTCTGAGTGTGGCTGGGACCTGCTTCCCTTCTCTCTCATCATCTTGGGTCCAGTTAACCATCACCAACAACCTGGGAAACGGAAATAATGGGACCTCATGGCCAAAGAGGCTGTTCACTGCTTATGGCACCCCTACAACTGGACCAGAGACTCTTGCCAGGGCTGGCACGTACAGGTACAAGCCACACTTACACTCCATTTATGCCTCAATAATGACTTCACTTCGATCTCATAGTGAAATTCCCAACTGCTTCCACAGCACCAAGTCCCCAGCACAGGCAACACCTCCCCTGGAGAAGTCCCAGCCAACAAGCTCTGCCATTCTTCTCCCTGCAATTCTGCCCTGAAAATGTCTGGGCCTCAGTTCTGTGAAACAGGCAGGGCAATTTCTGCCCTACTCTGTAGCCACTTGAGAAATCAAGTCAAAGAATTTACTCACATACTGACATCCTGCAGGGTAAGGCTGTGCTTTTTTTTTTTTTTTTTTTTTTTTTTTAGGCTTATTGAGACAGAGGCTTAGTCTGTTGCCAAGGCTGGAGTGCAGTGGCATGATCTTGGCTCACTGCAACCTCCGCCACCCGGGTTCAAACGATTCTCCTGCCTCAGCCTCCTAAGTAGCTGGAATTACAGGCACCTGCCACTATGCCTGGCTAATTTGTGTATTTTTAGTAGAGACGGGTTTCACCATAATGGCCAGGCTAGTCTCAACCTCAGGTGACCCGCCTATTTTGGCCTCCCAAAGTGCTGGGGTTACAGGCGTGAGCTGTAACAGGGTAAGGCTGTACCTTTTATGGGTTGTCAGCAGCTCAATGTCTTGCTATTAAAACAAGAGGTTTACTAGATATATCCAAACATGAGAAGAGTGGGGCACAGGATTCTACTCCAGACAGCAACACCAGCTGTGTGGGCTCCTTCCCCACAGGGGTCACAGCAGTCCTGGGATGGATCACTGTAGAAGAAACCAGCACTCGCAGACCAGGACTCTGTTTATGAGTTCACTCAGAGATCTAACTGCCCCATCTCCTACTCCAAGAGAAGGCTTATCATTGGTCCTGCATCACGTACCTTGCATGGAAATTCTGTCTGTCTTCAAAGGCAACCCTGCAGTAATTGAAGCAAAGCAGATGTCTAATGCATCAGAGTGACCCAGTACCAGGCCACATCCCATTGACTAGCAATGCCCAGCTGACCATGGGGCTTCTGGAATGGAAAATTCATGGAATAGGACAGTACATCAGATTCCTGTCAAGATCCCTCTCCATATACTTACTAATAATTTTATAGTTGGTGAAAAGGTAAGACACGTTCATAGTTCTTTTCAAAAGCAAATCAAACTGTTAAAAAGGGTGTCACATTAAAGGTAGGTTTCTCTCCTATTCTGACCAGTCCCTCAGTTCTACCCCAGTCCCAGAAATCCACTTAATCATTTTCTTGCATCTCATTCCAGATATCCCATCCTCACACAAGCACATGTATGCATCTAAGTGTACTTCCTATTTTTTGCACTTTTTTTTTTTTTTTTACTTAAACAATCGTTATTCAATTCCCGTATTAAACTTTCTTAGAGACTATTTTATTTTTATTTTTCTATTTCCGAGACAGGGTCTCACTCTATTACCCAGTCTGGAGTGCAGTGGCATGACCACAGCTCACTGCAGCCTCAATTTCCTAGGCTCAAGCCATTCTCCCACTTCAGCCTCCTGAGTAGCTGGGACTACAAGTGCATGCCACCATGCCTGGCTAATTTTTAAAATTTTTTGTAGAGATGGGATCTCATGTTACCCAGGCTGCTCTCCAACTCCTGAGCTCAAGCAATCCCCCTGCCTAGGCCTCCCAAAGTGCCAGGATTACAGGCATGAGCCACCACTCGCAGCCTCTTAGAGACTTTTTTTTTTTTTTTTTGAGAATCAGGGTGTCTCACTCTATTACCCAGGCTGGAGTGTAGTGGCGTGATCTCAGCTCACTGGAACCTCTGCCTCCCAGGTTCAAGCAATTCTCCTGCCTCGGCCTCCTGAGTAGCTGGGATTACAGGCGTGTACTACCACATCTGGCTAATTTTTGTGTTTTTAGTAGAGATGGGGTTTCACCATGTTGGCCAGGCTGGTCTCGAACTCCGGACCTCAAGTGATCCACCCAAAGTGTTGGGATTACAGGTGTGAGTCACTGCACCTGGACTCCTTTGACTTTTAAAGGTGCCTCAGTAGGCAATAAATTAAATGGTCAATTACCAGAAGGGTGAGGCTCTGAAGACAACAGCCAGCTGTCGAAAGCCATCCAAATAATCTCACCTGCTCTTTTCTCCCTTCCAGTGAGCAGGGAACATCCCAGAGAGGTGAGGGTGAGATAGACTACAGAAGCAGCCCAGACACTATCAGTGAACACCTCCAGTCCCATCTGTCCATCAAGGGGGCAGTGGGCAGCTGTGTCTCTCCTTTAGGAGCCAAGTGGAACAGCGAAGGGTCAGCAGCCAACAGAACCCGGTGGACAATGGGATCTTCTCTATGGTTGCATTCAAGTGCTGGAAGCATCATTTCTTTGAAGAAATCAAGTGGCCAGACCAATTCTTACATCACCAACCCTGATGAGTCCATCTGGACTTAGTAAGAAAAGACGGATACAGCTGGAGGACCTTGAACCGTGGATCATATACCGAAGTTTCAGCCTCATGCCAGTGGAAATGCTGCAGCCTCAGAGATCTGCAGATCAAAGACTGTGACGCCATCATGCTTATTTAAAGAGGCTGATAAGAGCCTATAAGTTCTCAGGGATAGCCATGCCCAGACTAACCATGATCTAGATGCCCAGTGGTCCTGTCTCTACTTCGCACTCTCTCTATCAAGATCATTGTGATGTTTCGGAAGCATAAATATGAACCCAGCCCTCCCCTGTTTAATTCCTGCTCCCCATTACTTACAGAATGAAGTTCTAGTTCCTGTGCTTGGCATTCAGGGTCTTTGAAAATCTAGCCTTTGTTTACCCCTGTAGTTCCCCTCCCCACTCCCTAAAGGCACCCCACACTTCAGCCATGCACAGACATTTGCAAGTCCCCAAATGCTGACTGCCAGGTCATACCTCCATGACTCGAGTCAACAATCCTCTTTTTTTTTTTGAGATGGAGTCTTGCTCTGTCGCCCAGGTTGGAGTACAGTGTTGCGATCTCGGCTCACTGTAACCTCCACCTCCTGGGTTCAAGCGATTCTCATTCTCCTCTCTCAGCCTCCTGGGTAGCTGGGATTACAGGCATGTGCCACCATGCCCAGCTAATTTTTGCTTTTTTTTTTTTTTTTTTTTTGATGGAGTCTCGCTCTGTCGCCAGGCTTAAGTGCAGCGGTGTGATCTCGGCTCACTGCAACCTCTGACTCTCTGGTTGAAGCTCTTGTCCTGCCTCAGCCTCCCCAGTAGCTGGGATTACAGACACACGCTACCACGCCCAGCTACTTTTATTTCTAGTAGAGACAGGGTTTCACCATGTTGGCCAGGATGGTCTCAGGATCACCTGAGGTCAGGAGTTTGAGACCAGAATGCTTGGAGACATTGAATTTATCCAAGAGTTCATCTAGGAACAAAGGAGAAAAAACAAATCTCATTTGTTAGAATATTCCAAGTCCAGGTATGGAAGAAAATAAAATGCCTCTCCCTCCCGTTTCATGGTGTCCTATTCATTTCAATTTTCTGACACGGTCCTACAAGTCCATCATTTGGAAGTAACAGCAACCTTATTCCTTTCCAATTTTTTTTCCTGCAATTGTTTTACTTGCCTAACACCACAGTCCTGAGGGTACACAAGGGCCAGATGCAGATAATCAAAATCCCAACACTCAGTTTCGTAGAGACCCACAAACCGTCTCCATGGAAAACCAGAACCAGAAGCGCTGCCCTAGCAAAAGCATTCTGGAAATACACTGGACGAGGCAGAGCCACAGTCACAGATCCGATCTCAGGTACGTCACAAACGCAGACACAAACCGCACAGATCCCAGAGACCCCTACAGCCGGCGTCAGAGTCAGGCACCACCGCGCAGCTTTCTCTGCGGCACCATCACAATCCCCTGCAGGAGAACGGCACACGCTCACTCATCATCCCCCGTGCCCGGAAACACTACTCCGCCTGCGGCCAAGCACTCGGTCCAGGTGCGCGGGGGCGCGGCGGCCGTCACTCAGCAAACACCGCAGGGAGCACGCGCCGCGCCTTGGTCCAGGCTCGCCGCACTGGGGTTTCCTCCATCCAGCTCACCGCCAGGGTCACGGCTACAGGCCTAGGTTTGGACACTCCATCCCCATCGGGATCCTGTAGCCAACCTCCACCCACCTCCAAATCTCCCGACCCCTCGGCACGTGCGGCCCCACGCGTCTCCCTTGCTCCCTGAAGAGCCCCCAGGTTCGCCCCGCGCGCTTGCGCACTCCAGGCAGAAGCCGATTTCCAAAGGATCCAGTGAGGCGTCGCTGGGGGCGGGGCGGGGCTCGCAGCCTCCGCCTGGCGCCGAGCTGAGAACCAAATGAAAAATAAAAAGCCGAAATGTTGGTTTTTTAAGTTTTGGACCGCAGTGTCCACAGGGGAGCAGGCCCGGATTATCTTTAATGGCACTGGTCAGTCACGGGGCCCCCATTAGAGGTAGAGGCCTGAGGCAACGGACACTACGGCCCCTCTGGGTGCACCTCCCCCGCCGCACTATCCCTGCCGAGACCCTGCCCCACGCGCCCCTCCCGTTCTGGAGCAGCGGCGGGACTTGCCTCCGCCCCCCGTGCGCTTGCGCATTCGAGACCGAGACAGGCGCTTTCCCGTATTCTGGCGCGGCTGACTCCAGGGCTGGACGATCCTGGGAGTCCGGTGAGGCCGGAGCTGGGAGCCGGGCGCCGCTGTGGCCGCTGCTTTTCTGAGGGAAAAGAGCGCGGGGTGGGTTATTTTGCAGGCAGGACCGGAGGGGGAGAAAAGGTTCCTATGGAGCCTCAGGCCGCTGTACGTTTTTTCCCGGGACTGAGCTTCTGCAGCCCTGAGGCCTGGAGGCCTGGAGGCCCGGACGGCAGTAATTGTGCCGGGCCCGGTTCGTGGGTGCGGCCTATGGTGCAATTGGAGACCCAGGCCCCGCGCATCCTCTTCCGCTCTTCAGCCACTTAGGCTCGGCCGTAGCGAAAAGGTCCAAGAGGGAAGTCACAGGTGAACGCCCCAAGATGAAGGTCCCCTGCAAAACGCTGGGACCTAGATTTGGGGCGGGTGTCTGGGGTCTGGGAGGACACCTGGACAGTTCCGAAAAGACACAGTGGGTGGTCCCGGGGCGTGGGCAACTGGGTATGGAACTACAGCGTACCCGGAACTTCGAACCCAGACGCGGGTGACTGCGGATCCTCTGCCCTGTCGTTTCCATTTGTGCATGCAGGTGGCGGTTCGCTGGGGCCAGGGAAGCGTGGAGGGGGAGTTCCAATCAAGAAAAGCCTGGGGTGTCCTGAACTGTGCCTGCTTCCCCAGCCCTGCCGGTTTCCAGAGGAGGCGCTTGAGTAGGAGAAACGAATCGCTGCTGCTCTTCTAAAAGCCGGTTCCGTGTGAGTTCGTGCTGCTGCTTTGTTTCTGTGAAATGCATTCGACTTCCTTCCGTTTAAAATCCTGCTTGAGAATGATCTATTTATTCATTGATTTGGGCCTTAGGGTTTCCCTACCTGGTTAACGACAGGGAACCTAATTAATAGATTTCCCTTTTTTAGTGCCTACTTCATGCTGTTCTATAGTTAGTTACGTGGTTAGTTAACTGTGAGCTGTATGTTCAGTTACTCGTGAGCGCTGTTTTTCTAAGGATTTTGATGATCTGGAAATACCCTTGCTTGAGATTAATGTTCATACTTTGTTTTTGTTAAGGAGTTTTCTGGGGTTTAGATATGTTTTAATGATTCCGGGGTAGAAAGATGATTTCTTTTTTTCCAGGAAATTCGTGAGTAGAAGTTTTTGATACCAGCCAGATGTGATTTGAGGTTTGGCAGCATGAGTTTATTTTGGGTATATCTTTAGATCGACTGAGAGAGGTGTAGTGTAGTGTAGTGATTAAGTATTTCGAGCCTAGATTAAGTGGATTTGAATCCTGACTGCCACTTAAAGCTAAACGAGTTTAAGCAGTCTGTGCTTCAGTTTCCTCATAATTGTAATAGTGTATACTTCACGGTGTTGTTTTGAAGATGACATGAATTAATATTTTTGAAGCTTTTAGGAGAGTGCCTGGCACATAGTGAGTCCTTAATGCATCCTAGCCACTGGCATTAAAATGATGATGCTCAGTCATTCCCTATCAGCTTTGTTTATTCCCAAGAGCAATGCAAATGTGAAGGGAATTATGATGGATGCTTGCAAGCAGGAAAATGAGCCAGACCCTCCGGTGGACCAGAACAGGGATTGGTAACATAAGTCTTTGGACTCTGTTTATGAGCTTTCAGGGCAACAAAGATATTTTAAGATTATATCCAGAATTGTTGTATGTATTTGTAAATGGTTAATTTTTGCAGGGGAGCGAGGAAGCCTGTGATTGCATGGTATTATCGGAGTTATATAAGCTCCAACGACATTGATTCTCGCTGTCTAGAAATGACATAACTGGGAGTGACTTTTGGGATGTTCTTTTATGAAATTAATATCTAGCAGTATGGAAATGGTTAAATCACACTCCATCCATGTGATGGAATGTTATGCAGTAATAAGAATTGTGTTTATATTTAGTCATAAGAAAAAAGTATAATGTAATATTGAGAAGTATTGTTGTAAATAAGAGTCGTCAAGAAATTGTTGTTACATATGAATCTTGAATACTACAATAAAGATTTTTAAGTTATTTTGCAACAATGTAATATTTAAATATTAAATCGCTAGGTATTTAGTGATAGTTATTTATTGGAGCTGAGGAGGGGTAAATGCAAGTTATTAAGTAGCTGCTGTGAAATGAGCATTTGTTCTTGTCTGCCGTTCTTACTGGCTTTTAATCACTTTGGTCCCAATGTCCAGAAATAATCATTATTAATGTTTTAGAGCATATTTTCCCAAAATATTTCTACAAGCCTGGGTGGTTTTGTGTGTGGTTTTATTTCTTTCTTTCTTTTTTTTTTTTTTTGAGGTGGAGTTTTGCTCTTATTGCCCAGGCTGGAGTGCAGTGGCGCGATCTTGGCCCACTGCAACCTCCACCTCCTGGGTTCAAGCGATTCTCCTGCCTCAGCTTCCCCAATAGCTGGGATTACGGGCACCCGCCACCACGTCAACTTTTCACCTCAGAGTCATGTGAATTTCAGCGATAGGCACATTTAGGAATTGACTTTTGCCAGGTGGGATATAGGTATTTGAAGTATTTGACTGTGTTTCTGAAGGATTGATTTTCATTCTTAGAATATAAAATAGACAGCTGAGCTATTTTATTTTTTATTTTTTATTTTGAGATGGAGTCTTGCTGTGTCGCCCAGGCTGGATGGAGTGCAGTGGCGTGATCTTGGCTCGCTGCAACCTCCGCCTTCTGGGTTCAAGCGATTCTCCTGCCTCAGCCTCCCCAGTAGCTGGGACTACAGGCATGTGCTACCATGCTCGGCTAATTTTTTGTATTTTTAGTGGAGATGGGGTTTCACCGTTTTAGCCAGGATGATCTTGATCTCCTGACCTCGTGATCCACCCTCCTTGGCCTCCTAAAGTACTGGGATTACAGGCGTGAGCCACTACGCCCGGCCAGCTGTGCTATTTTATACCAGGAGCTTCATCCCTCAATTACATGATTCGGGGAAATGAATTAATGACAATTTCTTCGAAAACTAAACTTACAAAAAACAAGATCATTTTATCTCAGAAGAAAAAATCTTATGCAAAGAAGGCAGAATAACCTGAGTATACTACATAGTTCAGTTGGTAACAATGTTTAGTCACAATAATATACACTGAATTTAAAAACTGATTTACTCTGAAATAAAATAAAACCATATTGAGGCTGGGTGCAGTGGCTCACACCTATAATCCCAACACTTTGGGAGGCCAAGGCTGGTGGATCACATGAGCCCAGGAGTTTGAGACCAGCCTGGCCAACATGGTGAAACCCCATCTCTACAAAAAACACAAAAATTAGCTGAGCTTGGTGGTGTGCACCTGTAATCTCAGCTACTCGGGAGGCTGGGACAGGCAGAGAATCGCTTGAACCCAGGAGGCGGAGGTTGCAGTGAGCTGAGATTGTGCCACTGCGCTACAGCCTGGGCGACAGAGTGAAACTCTGTCTCAAAAAAAAAGAATAAAATCATATCGAAAGGACAAAGGGACTGTAACTGCATATGTGGGTGGGAGGTGAGTAGGTAAAAGATAGCTAAAACTGTGTCTGCCATAGTAGTAAGGGAATATATAATGATTACAACTAAAAATTCAGAAGTAAAAATATTAGCATGTTTTTTAAATGCATGGAGTTTAAATACCAAAAGGAACAGCTAATAGAGGTAAAAATTGTTGCCTCTAGATTTGGAAGATAGGGGCAGAGTAGCAGGGATGGAACTGTTGGAGCTTTTTGTGATATTCCTTGCATAGCTGTTTTGAACTATTGTTCAGGTATAAGTGATACAAATTTTTAATTAAAAAATTCAGGCCAGGTGCAGTGGCTCAAGCCTGTAATCCCAGCACTTTGGGAGGTGGAGGCAGGTGGATCACTTGAGTCCAGGAGTTTGAAAACAGGCTAGGCAACATAGACTGGCAAAAAATACAAAAATTAGCCAGGGTGGTGGCATGTGTCTTTAGTCCCAGCTACTCCGGAGGCTGAGGTAGGAGGATCGCTTGAGCCCTGGAAGTAGAGGCTACAGTGAGCTGAGATCCGAGATTGCACTTTAGCCTGGGTGACAGAGCAAAATCCTGCCTTAAAAAAAATGTAAAGACTCCAGGGAAGAACTAATAATTATCACCTAGGACTGGGATACCATCAAGTAGAGGTAACAATAAAATTTTATTCCAATTCACAGATCTTTTTATACACATGCATATACATATATGCATGTGTACGTAGTTCACCTGCGAAAATACAATTACATTACAATCATATTTTAAACCTATCTTCTTCCCCTCAACATTATGTAGTGGCTGTCTTGCCATGACATCAAATATGAATTTTATCTTCATTTTTAATAGGTGTTTATTTTTCTTTTCTTTTCTTTTCTTTTCTTTTTTTTTTTTTTTTTTTTAAAAAAAAACAGGGTATCGCTCTGCTGCCCAGGCTGGAGTTCAGTGGCATGAACAGGGTTCATTGCAGCCTCGACCTCCTGGGCTCAGGCGATCCTCCCACCTTAGCCTCCCAGGGAGCTGGGACCACAGGTTTGCACCACCATGCCTGGCTAATTTTTTGTAGAGATGGAGTTTTGTCATGTTGGCCAGGCTAGTATTGAACTCCTGGACTTATTAAGCAGTCACCTGTCTTGACCTCCCAGAGTGCTGAGATTACAGGCATGAGCCACTGGACTCGGCTGTTTAATTTTCCATTGTGTGAATGCGTGGTAATTTATTTAACATTGCTGAAGGATATTTAGGTTCTTTCCAGCTTTTTTGGTCCCATTTTAAACACTTTCTATCCACAAATTATTTCATTCTTTCTACGTCATATCATTGAGTATCCATTTCCCCAACAGCTTAGTAATTATGAGGTGTCAGAACTTTTTCAAATCTGCCAATACAGTTCCTTCAATATGTGCTCTAGTTACTAGTATATTTTAACTGATAAGCTGATAGGTTATTTCTTTTTCCTTTTCCTATTTTGTTCTTTTTTTTGTTTTGTTTTGTTTTAAGAGACAGGGTCTTACTCTGTCACCCAGGCTGGAGTGCGGTGGAAAGATCATAGCTCACTGCAGCCCTGAACTCCTGGGCTCAAGCAGTTCTCTTGCCTCAGCCTCCCAAGTAGCTAGGGATACAGGCAAGTGCCAACACAGCCAGCTAATTAAAAAATTTTTTTTTGGTCAGAGACAGACTCTTACTATGTTGTCCAGGCTGGTTTTCAATTCCTGGCATCAAGGAATCCTCCCATCTGGGCCTCCCAAAGTGCTGGGACTACATACATGAGCCACTGCACCCAGCCTGTTTCTACCTTCTAGAATATTATCCATGCTCAGGTTTCATAAATTTACTTCTTTAAGTCTGAGTACCAAGAAAGATTGCTTGGTAATTGAGATCATGCAGGCAGTATTGATCCTGAATAGGAAAATAAGGAGCAGAGAGCTCTGAGTTAAGCCTTGGGGAAGGGCTCCCAATGTGCACCTGCGGTTTTGCCACAATCAAGGCTGCTAT
The DNA here is from genome assembly GCF_000951045.1 of Mandrillus leucophaeus. Taxonomy (NCBI): domain Eukaryota; kingdom Metazoa; phylum Chordata; class Mammalia; order Primates; family Cercopithecidae; genus Mandrillus; species Mandrillus leucophaeus. The sequence goes on along the minus strand of NW_012101332.1, from coordinate 230,751 downwards.
ATAGCCTTTCTACAGGTGTTTTATACCTGTGGTCCTCAAAGTGTGGCATCTGGACCAGCAGCATCAGCATCACCTGGAAACTTTTTAGAAATGCAAATTCTCAAGTCCAATCCCAAACCTACTGAATGCCAAACTCTAGCAGTGAGACCTAGCAAGTTGTGTTTTAACAAGCCCTCTGGGTGATTCTGAGGCATACTCAAGTTTGACTACCAAACTTTGCTGCCCATTAGAAACACCCATGGGAGGAAGAGGTAGTTAAAAAAATCCTAAATCCCACGTCACACTAATTAAATCAGTGTGTTTAAAGGTGGGAGCCAGGCAACAGTAGAGTTTAAAGATATCCAGATGATTCCAATTTGAGCAAAGTTTGGGCAATTCTTGTCTATGCTATGTTCTGTCTTCGTGTTTGGGGAGGCCGACCAGATTCCTAAGGCCAAGAAGGAGAGTTTTGGTTTAGATGGTGTAACCCCTTTTCAGCTGGGAAGGTGGGGATGGAGGGAGGAGGATCTGTTCAGGACAGGTCTGCACAACCCATTCTTTGGTCCAAACCAGCCTGCCCTGGGGTCGGAGCTGGGGACCAACTGGCAGCCCTCCTGCCGACATGTCTAGACATACGCTTTGATGCTGCAGAGTCTCTGCTCTGCAATTCCTTGTGCAGCTGAGCTGATTTTGCTGTGGTTTTGGGGAGGACATCTTTGTCTAAACTACCTCTTACCTATCAAAACTTGTCTGTATGTTGGGGGTGGGAGTTGCGTATAGGAATGGAGTAATAGTATCGGTTTTTTAAATTTGGAAACTCTGAGGCAATTCTGTTCTCATGATTTTACGCGTTCTTTCTCCAGCTCTGGCATCTGTGGACGCTGCTGCTGAGGTAAATGAACCTTGAGGAAAATTGACCCGGTTCTTTCAATTCTAAAATCATGGCTCGTGTAAGTTGGAATTTCTCTCTACTTAGAATTCTGTCATTTTTTTCAGGTTATGTGAACATTCTGATTTGTTATTCTGCAACTTTCTAACAGAGCCCCATTCAACAGCTGCTCCCCAGTCTTCCCCATTCCAGCAAGGGGTGGAGCCAGCCAGATTCCTAAGTGCCCCCATCTTCTCCATGCATATCTTTAGTAGTCCGTTTTCACACTGCTGATAAAGACATTCCTGATAAAGACTGGATAATTTATAAAGAAAAAGAGGTTTAATGGACTCAGTTCCACATAGCTGGGGAGGCCTCACAGTCATGGCGGAAGGCGAAAGGCATGTCTTACATGGTGACAGGCAAAGAGTGAATGAATGCCAAGAGAAAAGGGAAACCCCTTATAAAATCATTAGATCCTGTGAGACTTACTGCCACGAAAACAGTATAGGGGGAGTGGCCCCTGTGATTCAATTATCTCACACTGGGTCTCTCCCACAACACATGGGAATTATGGGAGCTACAATTCAAGATGAGATTTGGGTGGGGACACAGCCAAATTGTATCAGTATCCATGTGTGCATTGACCAAATCATTCAGCATCTCCTGTGTGCTCCTTATCTGTCTAGAGCAGAAATGGGGCAGAAATGAAGTTCCTAGAAGTGGGCATTGTATCTGAAATTCTCAGGATTAAAATAGCACTGTCTAAAATAATTGTAATTCAAGCTACATATGTAATTTAAAATTTTCTAGTAGTCAAATTTTGAAAGTATAGAATGGTATGCAAGGCCACATAGTTTAGTAAATATTTTAAATACTTTAGTAGTCACATAAAAAAAAGGAAAAAGAAACACATGCAATTGATTTTAATGTCTTTCATTTAACCCAATATGGCCAAAATATTATTTCAAAGTGTATTCAATATAAAAGTCATGGTCAGGCCCTGACAGTGGTGGTTCATGCCTGTAATCTCAGCACTTTGGAATTGGAAGGCTGAGGCAGGAGGACTGCTTGAGCCCAGGAGTTTGAGATAAGCCTGAGCAACTTAATGAGATCCCATCTCTAAAAAACAACCACCACCACCAAAAAAAAAAATTAGCCAGACATGGTGGCATATGCCTGTAGTCTCAGCAATTTGGGAAGCTGAGGTAGGAGAATTGCTTGAACCCAGGAGTTCGAGGCTGCGGTGAGCTGTAATCAATAAATGGGCTGTGATTGTGCCACGCCATTCCAACCTGGGTGACAGAATGAGACCCTGCCTCAAAACCAAGATAAAATAAAAAATACATATAAATCATCAATATGTTTTACCTTGTTATTTTCCTTCTAAAGTCTTCACTATCTGGTATCTGGTATATATTTGACATTTACAGCACATGTGGGTTTGGGCTAGTCCCATTCAAGTGCTCAATATCCACATATTGCTGAACTAGAGTATTGGACGTTGCAGAAGCTTTAGAGATTTTTTGTAATGTAAATTCTAAATATAATTTATTTAAAAATATACCTATATCTAAATATAATCACTATTAAGTGTAACATATCCATCAGATGGCGTACAGCAGTCCCTCCTTACCCAAGGGCGATACATTCTAAGACTCCCAGTGGATGCCGAAAACCTCAGATAGTATGGAACCCTATATATATGATGTTGTTTTGATCTGATAATCAGGTAGTATATACATTGTTGATATGCTGGACAAAGCATATCACATCCGAAGTGGGCGGAGTGGTTAGTGTGAGATTTCATCATGTTACTGAGAATGGCATGGAGTTGAAAACTTATAAATTGTTTATTTCTGGAATTTTTCCATCTAATATTTTTGGACCGTGGTTGACTGTGGGTAACTGAAATTGAGGAAGGCAAAACCACGTGTAAGGGGGAACTACTGTATCATGTAGTAAACTATAAATATTAAATAAAAGATCTGTTATGATAAAAATGCTAATGATACATTATAATAAAGTTATATCTGGAAGAAATTTTTAAGTTTTATGCAAAGTATACTTTTTAAAAATAGAGATTTTACAGTTCATTTTTTTGGGGAGAATCCCATCAATAATTATTATTGTTTTAATCTTTAAAGGAAAAGAAGATAGAGTAAATCCCACTTACTGAGAATGTTTTAGATCCTTTGCAAGTACTGTTCCTATGAACCTATTTCAGTTAATTGAGAAATTCTGATAATTACCTGAATATGTCTGGAAATAAATAGAATTATCTTCTATTCCATAGTACATAGGAAGTTTTGGCCATAGCAGTGGTGGACAAACTAGATACACTGCAAATTTGGCCCACAAGCTGTAGCTTGTTTCGGAACAGCCTGCAAGCTAATTAAATTTAGAAATAATTGTTACAAAAAAAAAAAAAGAATGTGGAACAGAGACCATATGTGGTATACAAAGACTAAAATATTGGCCCTTTACAGAAAATATTGCCAAACCCTGGTCTTTTGTTTATAGAAATCTTCAAGAACATATATTCTGCTTCAGTCACACTCACATCTTTATTGCCACCTTCCCACATCACAGGCTTCCAGCACCAGTCTATTCATTTGATGTATGAAGTGAACATATATCATCAAAACCCATCAAACCCTTCTTCCACTTTTTTTTTTTTTTTTT
>NW_012101332.1:223535-225604 GCF_000951045.1 Mandrillus leucophaeus | reverse complement strand
GCGCCCGGCCATGAGAGTTTGTTAAAACTCAAGCGGACAGTATTCAGTTTCCTACAACAGACATACTTTAACTACTTTCTGATTAAGTTTAAAATACATGAATTTGAATTTAATATTGTATGCATATCCTGGCAAGAAACTTATTTTTCTGTTAACAAATTAATATCAAAAAATAGCAAATGGTAGTACCTCATGAACATATATAATGGTTAACATGTACCAGGTACTCATCTAAACACTTACATTAAATCAAATCTCACAGCAATGCTATGTATACACATTACTGTTACCCGCTTTTCACATCTGAGAAAACTGAGGTGCAGAGAGATTGAATTAGTTGCTCTACTGACATGGGAAGGAGAGGCAGGATTTGAAACCATTGCTTTCAACTATTCTTTTCTCTGGAGACAGAGCCTGTGTAAGTTTAAATTAAGTATAAGACCAGGTCCCTGCTTCTCTGTTCTTGTTTTTCCTTGTGATCCTAAAGTAACTGTGCTATGAATGTTTTTCAATCTTGATAGTCATCTTTGTTTTGAAGTCTTAAATAAATTCTTTATTATATTCTATTATTTATTTTTAAGCAGGATGTTCCATTTCTAAGCCAGATGTGATCACCCTATTGGAACAAGGGAAAGAGCCCTGGATGGTTGTGAGGGATGAGAAGAGAAGATGGACTCTAGGTAAGTGCTGATGAGGCAGAGGTCAGCCATTATGGCATGGCCAGACCTGCTGGTTGAGGAGGAGACACACCCCTTAGATGTCAATTGTGAAGAAGAGACCTGAATCTTGGGAAGAAAATTTAGATATTCTCAGCATGAGCCACCAAAGAAATTTCATCCATACTTCCACTTATCACTTGTTTCTTTTCTGTCTTGTTTCCCTCCCTTTTCTTATAGGGGAAAGCTTTCTTCCCTCGTGATTCCATTTTACCTGTATTTTGGATCTAATCCCTTTCTAACTCATCTTTTGTGTTTTGACTTTTATGTATACATTTTTTCATTGCCCTCTGTTCATGGAGTTTAAATTGTAGTGGGGAGTCAGGCAGTAAACAAGTAAATCAGTAAATGGATTACTAAAATATCCTGAAGTAATTAGGTGTTATGAAGAAAAGTGAGTAAGGTAAGAATATGGAGAATCATAATGAGTGAATGGAGTAATTTTAGATGGGGTGGTCAGGGAAGAAGAGCCAATTTGAAGAGGCGCCAGTTGTCCAAAGATGGGACTATTTGAACGTCATTACTATAATGACTACAATGTATTGCAATGCATAAAATACACTTAATTTTATAAATTCTTAATGATGCTAACAGCAAATTATTCATCATTGGAAGTTACTAGGAAACTAACATTTAAAAAGCATAAATTTAAAGGAAAAGAAGCATTTATCCTGCCTTTCTTATAACAATTGTACGAATAGGTGGAGGTATGTTTCTCTTAATGAAAGTATTCAGTGAATAAATGAAGAGGAAATGATAGAATTAGAATATTACCATTTTGGAGCCCATAAGAACTACTGGATTTAGATACTGAACATCAGTGCTGATAGCATCAAAGAAATAGACAATCAGACGTTGTTTCTCCTGATGAAAGAGCACAATATCACCTATGAGGTAACTTTGCCAACAAAGGTCCTAAGTCTTGTCAAGCATCTAAAGCCAATTCCCAACTTATGGGAAGAAGATAGAGGACTATGTTCTACACCTTGGGAATGTAGTGAGCAAAATTCAGAATATGGGAAACTACAGGACCAAAAACAGGTTCTTCAACAAATAAATTACAAGGGAAATCAAAAAATGATAGGAAAATCTATACATTAAAAGAGATGTAAAAGACATGTAACAATTGTATTCTGTGAACTTTGGAGGAGTTATTCTTTTTAGGTTGTTTAAAATTTTATCAGCCAGGGCCGGGCGTGGTGGCTCAGAGCGCCTGTAATCCCAGCACTTTGGGAGGCCGAGACGGGTGGATCATGAGGTCAGGAGATCGAGACTATCCTGGCTAACACGATGAAACCCCGTCTCTACTAAAAAAATACGAAAAACTAGCCGGGCGAGGTGGCGGGCACCTGT
>NW_012101332.1:220035-221125 GCF_000951045.1 Mandrillus leucophaeus | reverse complement strand
GATCTACTGACCTCATGATCCGCCCGCTTCGGCCTCCCAGAGTCCTGGGATTACAGGTGTGAGCCACCGCGCCCAGCCTTTTTTTTAAGAGACAAGGTCTTGGTATGTTGTCTAGGCTGGTCTCGAACTCCTGGCCTCAAGCAATCCTCCTGCTTCAGGCTCCCAAAGCTGGAATTACAAGCGTTGAGCCACTACATCCAGATACCTTCTTCCATCTTCAAAATGTTTTCATTTATCTTACAAATAATACATGCGTTTATCATTTCAGGATTTGGTGATGTTCAGAGATGTGGCTGTAGACTTTTCTCAGGAAGAGTGGGAATGCCTGAACTCATATCAGAGGAATTTGTACAGAGATGTGATATTAGAGAACTATAGCAACTTGGTGTCACTGGGTAAGCATAGCATATCTGTGTCAAATAATTTAGTAATTCACAGGACTGAATTTCTGGGCTGTCTTTTTTTTCTAAGACAGAGTCTCGCTTGGTTACCAGGCTGGAGTGCAGTGGCGCAATCTTGGCTCACTGCAACCTCTGTCTCCTGGGTTCCAGCAATTCTCCTGCCTCAGCCTCCCAAGTAGCTGGGACTACAGGCGCGTGCCACCACACCAAGCTAATTTTTGTATTTTAAGTAGAGACAGGGTTTCACCATGCTGGCCAGGATGGTCTTGATCTCTTGACCTCGTGATCTGCCCACCTCGGCCTCCCAAAGTGCTGGAATTACAGGTGTGAGCCACCGCGTCTGGACTGTCTTTCTAAAAACTAGCTGTCTGCTTTGTGGTTTGACAGTAGCTACCACTATTAAGCACCTTCATCTTTTCCTATTCATTGACCTTTACATTTTTCTTTGACTTTTCTGTTATTACCGGTCTTTAATGACAGCTGGATATAAATTCTTAGACACTCATGGCAAAACCATTGTCAAAGAAATTGGATTTCATACTGCTATGGATAGTCAATGTTACTTGTAACTCATTTACAGTGAAAATAGGAAGACAGAGGTGTCTGGCTCTACATAGCTATTAAAACAGCTTTTATAGTGTATGTGATGCTGGGTTGAATCGAGAGTTTGTTTTTTTTTTTTTTTTTTT
>NW_012101332.1:194666-213852 GCF_000951045.1 Mandrillus leucophaeus | reverse complement strand
TTTTATCAGCCAGATGAAAGTGTGGGCACTGATGTTTGATGATATTTAATGACTCGTTTTTAAGGTTTGGATAATGGTATTGTGGTTTTGTATAAAAGTGCTTTTTGAGATGCATATTTTGTACACATGAAACAATGTAATATCCAAGATTTGCTTCAAATAATAGGAAGGAAGTAGATTGGGGGGTTCATAGGCCAAGATTGGGCATGGGGTTAATGGTTGGTGCTGGATACATGGGGATTATTATGCTGTTCTGTCTACTTTTTGATATGTTAGAAATGCTGTTATAAAGATTTTTCATTTGTTTGTTTGCTTTAGAGTTATTTATTGAGAGACAAAAAGAAAATGGTGGTGAGGCAATGGTGAAAATAAGGTTAAACTATTCTTTGGATGAATTTTGTCATAAAGAGAAGCAGACACACAGAGTACAGGGAATATATTTTATGATGTGAAATTATTATGTGAAATATTTAACATGTTTATAGGCTATGAGAATGATTTCGAAGAGAGGAATATTGATGAAGTAGAGAGAGAGGGTAGTTTTGTAGGCAGTGACCTTCAGTAGATGGGAAGGAGTGGAACCGATTGATGAAGGAAAACCACATATATGGTAAGAATTCAGACATAGATTGATTGGAGAATGTGGTAAAGAGGAGAATACATATTTTTCTTTCAGTTGTTTCTGGTTCCTTGGTGAAATGGCAGTAAGATTATCTTCTGAACCTGAGGCTTATTCAGTATTTCATTGGAATTCAGTATGGATTATGCAGTATTAGATCAGGATTATGCAGTATTAGATCAGTGTTAATTTTCAGAAGTACAATTTCATGGCGATAGGGTTTTAACATTTTCAGATCTCTGATGTTAATATAATTAGAACTGTCTTTGCCATAAATATTCTGTGTCCTGTATAATCTTGTATCAGCCAGAAAAAAAGGGATGGGGGAGACATTGTACCTTAGGAAACAGCATACCTCTGGGGATAATTATATGACAAGATAATTTGCTCCCTATTTTATTTTATTATTTTATTTTACTTTATTTAATTTTTTGAGACGGAAAACCATGTTGCCCAGACTGGTCTCAAACTCCTGGATTCATGCAGTCTTTTTGCTTTGGCCTGCCAAAGTGCTGGTATTACAGTGAGCCACCATGCCCTGCCCCTATTTTCTTTTTATTTAAAGCTGATGCCCCGCAAATGGAAATACTTCCTTCATTTTGATCTAAGATGGACTAGTATTTTTTCACATTAGCAGTGTTTACTAGAATAAACTCTTTGATTCAGTGGAATCCAAACTAGTATTTGGCTTATTAATTAATTAACATTAATTAATATATTAATTGATATAAATTATATATTATATAATTAATAAATAATTTTAATTTAATATTAGCATTAAAATATTTTACATACATGTTTTAGAAGGTAGAACATTAAAATTGTCTCTCATAGTCCAATATTTTGATGTTTGGCCCAGCATTTTGTTTCAGTGTAGGTCTAGCCCATTCTGTCTTGATCAAAGTACATATGAAACATAGGCTATTCTTTCCAGTTTCAACTTCTTTGAAGTAGAGCAGGAATGTAAAGATACTTGTGAAGCAATCTGAGGGCAGAATCCTTGAATTTTTATGTTTTCTGTCTTTTATTATGTTTCTCACCCATGCCTACGTTGATAAAAATGCAATGTGCATGTATAGCCAGTACTTCCAAAACATCCAACTTAGTTTTCATAGAAATAATTGTGTTTAAACATTAATAATTTTAGTTGCTTGCAGCAGTAAGAACTGGAGTAGGCAAATTTGGGAACGAACATGGCTGACTCTTTGGTGACATACAGCTCAGCTGTGTATATTATAGAATACCCTCCTAATTGAGAATGTTCAAAATGCCAAGATCTTGATCTGGCTTGTCACTTAAGTAGGAAGCCATATATGACAATTTCAAGTTCACTTTATCAACATTGGCAATTTTTTTTTTTAATGAAAACCTTCAAATTTTACAGAACAAATTTTACAACCTGTTCTAATTTGGTTATTAGTGAATACAGACATTTTGTCCTAATTTGTTTATGCTTGTATTTACTTTGTGCATTGTCTCCTCGCTTCCTGTATTCCATTACTGTTTCCATTGTTTATTGTTTCTTATGCCAATTTGTATGGGCTTAAATTTCTTGTTTTAAATTTTTCGAGATTGGGGTCTCATTACGTTGGCCAGGCTGGTCTGGACCTCCTGGCCTCAAATAATCCTTCCACCCCAAGTGATCCCCCAACTGCAGCCTCCCCAAGTAGTTGGGGATTACAGGCACGAGCCATGGTGCCCAGTTTGTGTGGACTTTAATGCTGTGAACAGTAACACTTTCCCACTTTCTTATGAATGTTTTAGCCTTTAATTTGATTTTTGACTGGCTTTCCTTTTATAGATTACTGGTTTTATTTTTAATTTGCAGGTAAATCCTTTGAAATGAGCATCTTATTTCTTAACCTTTGTATTACCTTCTTAACTACTCATTTACTACCATTATTTAATTATGATGCTTTTATTAATATCACTTATATCTTATTTGTCTTATTGAGGCCATAAATGAACTTTATCCCCAAAATTCTAGACAATTGCCGTAGTTTTGTATTGCTTTTTCTGGGTGGGGAGACAGAGAAAGAGAGAGACAAAGAGAGTGAGAGAAATACAGATTATATAACAGTATTTTCTGTCCCATTCATTTACCTGTCCCTGGTCACATTTTACCTACAGTATTTAAATTATTGTTGCCCTTTAGTATCTTTTTAGTGTATACTTTTTTTTTTTTTTTTTTGAGACGGAGTCTTGCCCTGTTGCCCGGGCTGGAGTGCAGTGGTCGGATCTTGGCTCACTGCAAGCTCCGCCTCCTGGGTTTATGCCATTCTCCTGCCTCAGCTTCTGAAGTAGCTGGGACTACAGGCGCCCGCCACCTCGCCCGGCTAGTTTTTTGTATTTTTAGTAGAGACGGGGTTTCACCGTGTTAGCCAGGATGGTCTCGATCTCCTGACCTCGTGATCCGCCCGTCTTGGCCTCCCAAAGTGCTGGGATTACAGGCTTGAGCCACCGCGCCCGGCCCTAATGTATACTTTTTTAAAGTAAACTTATTGAAATATAAATACACACAAAAATATACAGATAATTAGTGAATTGGCACAGTGACCCACACCCATCTAATTAGTACACAGATTCAGAAATAGAACTTTACTGGGATACCAGAAGCCCTTCCTGACTTCTTTCAGTCATTCCTCCCCACCAAGGCTAACCACTGTCCTGACACCACTATAGATTATTAATTATCATTTTTAAACTTTATAAAAATGGAATTGTACAGTATATATCGTTCTATGTCTAGTTTTGTTTACTCACCATTATGTTTGTGAGATTAGCCCTTGCTAATCTTGCATGTAGTTGTAGATTGTTAATTCTCGTTGCTGTATGGTATTGTGATGTATTAATATGCCATCATTTATTAGCTGTTCTTCCATTAATGAATACTTGGATTCTTTCCACTTTGGGTAGATTGCAAATAATGTTGCTTTAACCCTAACTCTAATCCTAACCCTAAAGCAACATTATTTAAAATACCTTTTCCTTTTTAAAGAGTATTGAATTCCTATTGCAAAGATTTTGAGAACATGCACATTTGCAAAAAACATCTCTTTGCTCAGAATTTTACTAGCCTTTTACCATAGCATAAACCTGTTGTTACACCTGGAAAATCACTGAAATATTCTCTAGGAAGTACCCAGATGGCATTATGGGGACTTCTGGTAAGATATGGGGAACCTGTAACATAGATGTGCACGTTATGTAAACTCAAGTGAAGATAGATATTTAGAGCCTCTCATTACCTTGGTCATGAATGGGGGCAAAGCTCACCTATGACTATGCAAAGTAGGAGTTGAACTGCAGTGGAGATACCTGCAAGTGTACATGAAGAGGCAAATTGGAAGATGATCAAGTGTAAAGAAATCACTATTTTCCATTTATATACTTACTGAGACAGCTTAGATGTGCTTGTTTCCCATCTCTGTAGGAAGTGATAAAAAGAATGTTTAATCAGTGTAGTAAGGTTTAAGATTGGAGGCAGGATATCATATGCCATAATTGCTGACTAATTATGAGAATTTAATTCATAGTTAACATGTACTGTGGATTTGTTATTCACTGGTGAGTGAAAAATTGTTTCTGCCCTTGGGGAAGTTTAAGGTAAGAAAATAAAGATAATAATAAGTGGGGAAATTAATGAATAACAACACAATTGAGAAAAGTGTTAAGAAATAAGTAGTCAGGCATGGTGGCTCGCACCTGTAATCCCAGCACTTTGGGAAGCTGAGGCTGGCAGATCACTTGAGGACAGGAGTTTGAGATCAGCTTGGCCAAATTGTGAAACTCAGTCTCCACTAAAAATACAAAATTAGCCAGATGTGGTGGCGGGTGCTCGTAATCCCAGTTACTTGGGAGGCTGAGACACAAGAATTGCTTGAACCCTGGGGCAGAGATTGCACTGAACCGAGATCATGCCCCACTGCACTTCAGCTTGGGCGACACAGTGAGACTCTCTCAAAAAAAAAAAAAAAAAGGAAAGAAGTAGGCTGGGCGCGGTGGCTGACGCTTATAATCCCGGCACTTTGGGAGGCTGAGGCAGGCGGATCACGAGGTCAGGAGTTCAAGACCAGCCTGGCCAAGATGGTGAAACCCCGTCTATACTAAAATACAGTGGTGGCAGGCGCCTGTAATCCTACCTACTTGGGAGGCTGAGGCAGGAGAATCACTTGAACCTGGGAGGCGGAGGTTGCAGTGAGCCGAGATTGCGCCATTGCACTCCAGCCTGGGCAACAACAGCGAAACTCTGTCTTAAAAAAAAAAAAAAGAAAAAGAAAAAGGAGGCCGGGCACGGTGACTCGTGCCTGTAATCCCAGCACTTTGGGAGGCCGAGGCGAGTGGATCACGAGGTCAGGAGATCGAGACCATCCTGGCTAACACAGTGAAACCCCATCTATACTAAAATACCAAAAATTAGCCGGGCATGGTGGCAGGCACCTGTAGTCCCAGCTACTCGGGAGACTGAGGCAGGAGAATGGCGTGAACCCAGGAGGCGGAGCTTGCAGTGAGCCGAGATTGCACCACTGCACTCCAGCCTGGGCGACAGAGCGAGACTCCGTCTCAAAAAAAAAGAAAGAAGAAAAGAAGAAGTGACTGGTATAGAAAACAAAGGATATATATTACATGAAGTTAGCAGGGATCGTTTTTCTGATTTTTAGAATGAAATCTGATGTATGAAAGAAACCCAACCATGCAAACCCAAGTCAGGATTCCTGGGAGATTTAATAGCCAGTGAAAAGCTCCAAGAAGTGGAAAGATTGGGCCGGATGCAGTGGCTCATGCCTGTTATCCCAACACTTTGGGAGACCGAGGCAGGCGGGTCACTTGAGGTCAGGAGTTTGAGACCAGCCTGGCCAGCATGGTGAAACCCCGTCTCTACTGAAAATACAAAAGTTAGCCAAGCGTGGTGGCGCACTCCTGTAATTCCGGCTACTAGGGAGGCTGAGGCAGGAGAACTGCTTGAACCCGGGAGTCAGAGGTTACAGTGAGCCGACATCATGCCGCTGCACTCCAACCTGAGCAACAGAGACTGTGTCTCAAAAATAAAAAAGAAAGATCGCGACACATTCTAGGAGCAGAAAGGAGGCAAGTGTGATAGGGACATGGACAACAAAGGGGTCAGTGGCTTGAGTTGATACCTTGTGGTTAACAGAGTCCATGTTACTCCTGATAAAGTATTTGCTCTTTATTCTAATTGAAAAGAGAAATTTAAAAAATTTAATTGCAGAGTCTCAAACTTTGATCTGCACCCAAATAATCTGGTCTTAACTCATCATTTTCATATTTCCTTTTAGCTTTTTTAAAGTTACCTGTTTTAGAGATTTTGAGCCCATTTACTTCAGTTGGGCTTTCTTTTCTTTTTTGTGGGTGTCATTGAGTTCTATCATAAAGTTTTTTGTTTATTTTGTGTAGAACAGGAAAATATGTTTTGGTCTTGTTTTCTTTCAGATTTGGAATCCAGATATGACACTAAAAAGTTATTTCAAGAAAAGGATATTTATGAAATGAACTTATCTCAGTGGAAGGTAATGGAAAGAATTAAAAGCTGTGGACTTGAAGGACAAGAAAGTCCTCATGAAGTGTGTTTCAGGCAAGTGACAAAAACCACTTCTGGAAAAACGCCTACCTACAGAAAACTCACATCTCTTCCTCTGTATCAGAAGAGTCATAACAGAGAGAAACCCTACGAATGTGGGGAATGTGGGAAGGCTTTTAGAGTACGACAACAACTTACTTTCCATCAAAGAATTCATACTGGTGAGAAACCCTATGAATGTAAAGAATGTGGAAAAGCCTTTAGACAGTGTGCCCACCTCAGTCGACATCAGAGAATTCATACTTCTGACAAACTCTATGAATGTAAAAAATGTGGAAAGATCTTCACATGTGGCTCAGACCTTCGAGTACATCAGAGAATTCATATTGGTGAGAAACCGTATGAATGTAAAGAATGTGGGAAAGCCTTTAGAGTTAGAGGACAACTTAATCTCCATCAAAGGATTCACACGGGTGAGAAGCCCTATGAATGTAAGGAATGTGGGAAGGCCTTTAGGCAGTATGCACACCTTACTCGACATCAGAGACTTAACATTGCTGAGAAGTGCTATGAGTGTAAGGAATGTGGTCAGGCCTTTCTGTGTAGTACAGGCCTTCGAATACATCACAAACTTCACACTGGAGAAAAACCCTATGAATGTAAGGAGTGTGGAAAGGCCTTTAGAGTGCGGCAACAACTTACTCTCCATCAGAGAATTCACACTGGTGAGAAGCCTTACAATTGTAAGGAATGTGGGAAGACTTTTAGTCGTGGCTATCATCTAACTCTCCATCAGAGAATACATACTGGTGAGAAGCCCTATGAATGTAAGGAATGTCAGAAGTTCTTTCGTCGTTACTCAGAACTTATTTCACATCAGGGTATTCACATTGGAGAGAAACCTTATGAATGTAAGGAATGTGGGAAGGCATTTAGACTGTTCTCACAGCTTACTCAACATCAGAGTATTCATTTTGGTGAGAAACCCTATAAGTGTAAGGAATGTGAGAAGACTTTTAGACTGCTTTCGCAACTTACTCAACATCAAAGTATTCATACTGGTGAAAAGCCCTATGACTGTAAGGAATGTGGAAAGGCCTTTAGACTTCATTCATCACTGATTCAACATCAGAGAATTCATTCTGGTGAGAAACCTTACAAATGTAAGGAATGTAAAAAGGCATTTAGACAACATTCACATCTTACTTACCATCAGCGAATTCATAATGTAACTTAATAGCTATTAGAACTCTTCCATTGTGAATTTTATGTTGCGCATAGGAAGTACATTCTAGAGGAAAGGTTTTTGAACGTGGGAATCCCTTTTGCTTCATGCTCACAACTAAGGAAGTTTTATTTAAAGGAAAGAATATGTTAATGAACATATGGAAGCCTTTCATCACCTTTGAAACCATGTTACAGGAAATTCATCCTAGAAAGGAACTTTATTAAAGTACTGAATGTGAAAAAGCTTTTGATCTTACCTATTATTATCTCCATATTCTTCCATCTGTGTAGTATACACAAGGAGGTTGCCAGGGAACCACCTCATTCTGAAAATGTGCAAATGAAAGGAAAGTCATTTAGTCTACATTTCCTGTGTAAACTGTATTTCAAGGCAACCAGAAGTTAATGAGGTAAAGTTCTTCTTTATTAGAAAATTCCAGGCTAATGAATGCAGAAAGAACAATAGAAAATTGTATTAGAAGAACTATTGTGTAACACATAATGAAATAATGGATTTAGGCATGATTCTCTGTAGAGGTTGAGACTATTCAGTGAAAGGTTGTGAACTTTACAGTGAATAGATGAGACTGACAACATCTGAACCCACTGATCATCTTAACTTCACAAAAAGCAAGACAGTAAAAATTATGTGCCTCCTAATGTGATACAGTAAGATAAACACATCTTGCCAAAAATACTGAACCTGAATTTAAGCCTCAAGAACTAACTCCCAGTTTATAGAAAATTCAAGGAATGGAAAAGTAAATTACATGACATGAAAAGGAGCAATTAAATATAAAATAAGGGTAATTCTACAAGAGGAATCACCTGGTTTCCCAACCAATAAAATGGCATTTTAAGAGATAAGGTGGAACTCTTAGGTATTGACAAACTTGAGACAACATCAATCAAATGCAATGAAAGAGTGGTTTTTACTTAGATCATGAGTTGAACAAACATGTAAAAGAAGACATACTTATAATTGGGAGAATGGGAATATTGACAATATTAGATAATATTAAGAAACTTTTTGTTATGTGTGATAATAGCATTGTGGTTATGTAAAAGTCTATTTGTTAGAGATAATTTCTGAAGTTTATACACAGGAGATGATATATCTGGAATGTCATTTTGTTCATGCAAAAGAAAAATGAGGATGAATAACAAGTTTGGCAAAATGATGGTAACCTAAGTCTTGGATACATGGTTTTTATTTGTTTTTGCTATTCTCTCTACTTCTGTGTTTTTAAAATTTTCCATGATGTTCTTTTAAAGATCAAATTATCCATGAAATTATAACCAGTTTAAAATGAATTATTAAAAAAAATTTCTGGCTGGACATGGTGGCTCATGCCTGTAATCCCAGCACTTTGGGAGGCCAAGGTGGGCAGATCACAAGGTCAGGAGTTTGAGACCAGCCTGACCATCCTGGCAAAACCTCATCTCCACTAAAAATACAAAAATTAGCCGAGCATGGTGGCATGCACCTGTTAATACCAGCTACTCGTGAGACTGAGACGGGAGAATCACTTGAACCCAGGAGGCAGAGGTTGCAGTGAGCCGAGATCATGCCATTGCACGCCAGCCTGGGCAACAAGAGCAAAACTCCATCTCAAAAAAAAAAAAAAGGCCGGGCACGGTGGCTCAAGCCTGTAATCCCAGCACTTTGGGAGGCCGAGACGGGCGGATCACGAGGTCAGGAGATCGAGACCATCCTGGCTAACACGGTGAAACCCCGTCTCTACTAAAAAATACAAAAAACTAGCCGGGCGAGGTGGCGGGCGCCTGTAGTCCCAGCTACTCGGGAGGCTGAGGCAGGAGAATGGCGTAAACCCGGGAGGCGGAGCCTGCTGTGAGCTGAGATCCGGCCACTGCACTCCAGCCTGGGTGACAGAGTGAGACTCCGTCTCAAAAAAAAAAAAAAAAAAAAAGGTGCATACCATGGGTACTATCTGTCTCTTAAAATGTGGGTCCACATTATTTAGTTCACCTCTCTATCTCTGTATTATAGTACCCATGGTATGCACCTTTTTTTTTTTTTTTTTTTTTTGAGATGGAGTCTCTCTCTGTCGCCCAGACTGGCGTGCAGTGCTACAATCACAATCTTGGCTCACTGCAAGCTCTGTCTTCTGGGTTCAAGCCATTCTCCTCCCTCAGCCTTCCAAGTAGCTGGGATTACAGGTGCCTGCCACCATGCCAGGCTGATATTGTATTTTTAGTAAACATGGGGTTTCACCATGTTGGCCAGGCTGGTCTCAACTCGTGACCTCAGGTGATCCACCTGCCTCAGCCTCCCAAAGTGCTGTGATTACAGGCGTGAGCCACTGCGCCCGGCCGGTACTTCATATGTTTAAAGAATGAGTAAAAGAAGGCAATTACTACTGCTAAATGTGGGAAATAATGGACTAGACCTGTACTGTCTAATATATGGTAGTCACTAGCAACCTGTTGAGCACTTGAAATTGAGTTATTGAGCACTGAAATGTGGCTAGTCCAAATTCAAATGGTGGTAAATGTGAAACACAAGATTCTAAAGACTTAGTTGTTTTTAAAAAGTTAAATATCTCAGTTTTTCATATTGAGTACATATTGAAATAATATTTTAGATATATTGGTTCAAATAAAATACATTAAAATGAATAACTTTTTTGTTTTTAAAAAATGTGTTACAGGAAAATTTTATATCTGTAGCTCACATATTTCTATTGTCAGCACTGGTATAAATAATAAAAAGTAGACTTGGTTGTTTTTGTGTGTTTCTTTAAAGGATACCAATATAATCAAGACCTTGGCAGTCTTGATCACAGAATAGAAATATGAAAGATGACACAGCTACAGCTATATGAATCATAAAAGTGGCAGCTATGGATTTTTAAAGTTATAAGTTGCTATACTATAGATACGTAATGTGTATGTGTTTAGTGTGTAGGTATATATATTTATACACACACTATACATGTATTTTAAAATATTGAAAATCCAGAATTATTTTATGGAAAAAATATACTAAAATTTACTTCACATGCTGAAGAAAGCCTGAGTAGACCAACAAACAAAGGAAAAATTAAGACGGTTAGAAGATAATGCTTTCTAAAAGAATACATTTAGAATCTGACTTTTTTTTTTTTAAATCCTACTCTCCCGAGCCAGAGTAGTCTCAGAGAGACTCCGAGAACCTAATTTTTTACAAGTAAAATATTTGAAGAATTGGTAATTGCTAAATTTTTCCAACATACTATTCTACAAGACTAACCTAAAACTGATTATATGAAGTAGATGAGGAGGCTGGGGAAACCAAAATCTAGACATTTCCCGTATGAAGAGAAATCTAGTAATTCTAATTTCTATGGCAAATTATATCCAATGGTTTAAATATAGAATAGAAAATCATTTATGTGGAATATCTTGGACCAGATCCCTCTGGCTTTAATTATATATTTAGATTCTAGGCATTCTACCTTCAGAACATCATAATAATAGTGAAAGAGGTATGATTCTGGCCCAGTATCATCCCAATTGATGCTGATTGTCTTTTCTTCTTTAGCTTTCTATGTATTAAGAATGGAATAAATTTTGTGTATGTAAAAGTATAACCCAACACCTTAAAATTACCTTCTCAAAATTAATAAAGACAGAGTTCTTATAAATGATTACATCAGTTGGACTTCAGTGATTTCACTGCGGTCATCCATTGTGAACTGTATTTGCTGCTATAATTGGGAAGCTATGATGTTCAGTGTATTACATCATTATATTCCATTTCTCAAATGGAGTATGAAACTTGATAGCATTTGAAACCATTTCCCAGGAAACGCTAGTGCTTGATGGCATTAAAAAAAAAAATCTTTCTGTGGTTAAATGAGCATATTAAAGTATTGCATATTAAAATTAATAATTGTTTTAGAAAATAAAACTATAAGCTTCTCCAAATAATGAAGTAATGAGAGTTTAATTGATTTTATTTAACTTAATATATCTGAAGCACCTTTTACCATGTAACTTTCACTCTCAATGCCTGTGAGTATGTTTGGGATACGAACCCATTTTAACGGGTAACTTCTGTAACTGAAACAGGTGACGGCAAAGGTGGAAAGTTCAGACCTCATGCCAGGTGGTTAGTTGTGTTGGAAGGTGGATGTGAGGTATGTTTCCCTGGATGTGGCATCATGTTCTAAAGTCACCTTTTTGAATATTGAACTGTTGCTTTTCTGCAGAAATAAAATTTCTGAATCAACACTATACTACAATGAAAATGAACAATCTATGACTACGTACAACAATACAGATAAATCTCAAAAGTATAATGCTGGGCAAAAGAAGCCAGACATAAAAGAGGACATACTATATGATTATATAGAACACAAAAATTGAGAACTTTTTAATGTAGGTAGAAGTCAGGATACTGGTGGGGGTGAGGGGGTAGGTAGGGGTACATGGCAGGAGGGATAGTGATGGAAAGAGCAATGGGAGGTTTCTGTAGATGCTAGTAATGTTTTGTTGCTTGGTTTGGGTGCTGATTACTCTGATGTATTCAGTTTGTGAAAATTCATTGAGTTGTACATTTGTATACTTTTCTGTACATTTATTATAGTTCAATTAAAAGTTTTTTTAACTTAACAAAAAAACCTATGAGTTCATATTGATACTTTCAGTTCAAATGTAATACCACATTATTTTTAACTTTAATTTTCTTCTTGCATTTTCTGCTTTTCCCCTAAAGTCTTACTGGATTTTAACAATGAGCTAAGTGCGTGCTGTGATTTATAAGCAGTATAAAATACTTACAACAGAATACGAGCATTACCACCAAAAATAAATGCTGAATGAAGTTGAAGATTTCTTGGCATCACTCTCTGTCCTTCAGATCATTCACTAACAATGTAGAGTGAAAATGCTTACTTCTAACCAACGTAATTTGCAGCTAGATTCATTTGTTTCTATTTTCAGTGTTCAAGGACTGCCATTTTTCTGATTTAATTTTACTTTTAAAGACTATAACATTTTCATGATTTTAAAGTTAAAAACATATAACAAAATGCGTTCAGAGAAATTTTGCATCAGTTTGTGTCCCATACAATCTGTTCCATCAATTCCCTCTTAAAAAACCATTTTATTATTCTTTGGTCTAACTTTCCAGTGGTTCTTCTTGAGAAGGATTTAAGTGCTCTGATGATTGCTGTGTAACAAGCCACCCAAAACTTCGTGCCATACGACAACCATGTGATTATGCTCATAGGTTTTGTGGATCAAAAATCCAGACAGAACACAGCAGGGATGGTTTTTCTCTGCTTCGTGATGTCTGGAGTCTCAGCTGGGGTTATTTGAACGACTAGTCCAGGTAGGGCTGGAATATCCACTTCCAGGCTGCTTCTCTCTCATGCTTGAAATTTGGACTTGGAGGACTTGAATACCAATCTAAGCTAGAACTGTCAGCAGGAGCACCTACATGGTCACGGATTTTTCACAGAATGTTTGTTTATTTCAAGATGAACATCCCAAGAGGGAACATTCTAAGAGAACCAGGTGGAAGCTGGCTTTTTCTGACCTAGCTTTGGAAGTATTACAACATCACTTCTGCATTTTAATGGTTACTAGTGAGACTTAAATCCAGCCCAAATTCAAAGGAAGGGGAATTTGAGTTCACCTCTTGAAGGGAAAGTGCTAAGAACATACTGTGGAAGACCATGTGGGATGGGAAATAGTGTTGCATCTATCTTTAAAAAATACAGTCTGCCACATTTTGCCTCCTGGCCACCATTCACATCCTGCCCTATGAAAATACACTCATGCACTTCCTTCAGGCTTCCAGAGTCTCATTACAGTATCAATTTGAAGTCTAGGACCTTATATAAATCAAATCGAACTAGATAAAGAAAATGTGTGTGTGTGTATATATATATACACACACACATATATATACATGGAATACTACACAGCTATAAAAAAAATCATCATCCTTTGCAGCAACATGGATGGAGCTGGAGGCCATTATTCTAAGCAAGTTAAAACAGGAACAGAAAATCAAAACCAGCATGTTCTTTCTTGTAAGTGGAAGCTAAACACTGAGTACACATGGACACAAGGCAGGGAACAATAGATATCAGGGACTACTTGAGGGTAGAGGATGGGAGGGTGAGAGTCAAAAAACTACCTCTTGGGTACTACACTTATTACCTGGGTGATGAAATAATCTGCACCAAACCCATGCAACACACAGTTTACCCACGTAACACACCTGCACATGTACCCCCTGCACCTAAAATTAAATTTGGAAAGAAAAAAATCAAGTGCAGGTGTGGATAAGCCTCCTTCAGTACAGTTCCTGGGATACACTCCTTGAGTATGAGCCCTCTCAGTCCACAATATTGAGAACTAACTTCAATCTACAGTTCCCTGACACACCCACATCAAGCGGTGGAACAGGTATAGAAAAGCATTCAGATTCAAAAAGTTGGTGGGTAAAACTGTTGAAGGAAATTGTTAATCCATAGCAATTCTGAATTCTGGCTGGGCACAGATAACCAGCTCCTTGATTAGAGTTCCCTGGAAATGATTTTCTATGGCTCTTGCCCTGCCATCTGATCTTTTGGTTCCGCTTTCTGAGTCATGCTGAGTTTTTCTTTTTTTCTTCATAAAAAGTAGCCCATGTTTGTGACTGAGTACTATTCTCATACTTTTTTCTTGCAGATATTTGCGAATCCAAAGATCCTTCTTCACTTTGTGCTGTTTCTGCCCCTGTAAGCTCAAGCTTGTAGTGTATCAAGTACTACAATTCTCTTGAAAATTCTGTGTATTCTGTGAATTTTATTAGGGTTCATTAAATGAAACAAAAGACACACCACAGGCTCTTCTCTTTATTGTGCTCCTTAAGAGGCCACTGTGGAAAAATGACAGATTCTTTTATTTATTTATTTATTTATTTATTTATTTATTTATTTGGAGACAGAGTCTCGCTCTGTGGCCCAGGCTGGAGTGCAGTGGCGCGATCTCGGCTCACTGCAAGCTCCACCTCCCGGGTTCACGCCATTCTCCTGCCTCAGCCTCCCAAGTAGCTGGGACTATAGGCGCCCGCCACCACACCTGGCTAATTTTTTGTATTTTTAGTAGAGATGGGGTTTCACCATGTTGGACAGGATGGTCTCGATTTCCTGACCTCGTGATCCACCCACTTCGGCCTCCCAAAGTGGTGGGATTACAGGCGTGAGCCACCGCGCCCGGATCTCCTGACCTCGTGATCCGCCCACCTCGGCCTTCTGAAGTGCTGGGATTACAGGTGTGAGCCACTGCCCCCGGCCCAAAAACAACAGATTCTTAGAAGCCCTGCTGTTTCACAGAAAGAATAAACGTTGGCTTCATCTTTTCCCTGAGGCTACATTTTCATGACAGCACCATAGATGTGTTTTTCCCCCCACTCAGGCCCTTTATAACTTTGAGAACACTCCCAATTGCTGAGAGAGATGTATTAAAGTTCTCAACTATAATTAGTTTCCTGTTTCTCCTTCCCCTTCTGATAGCTTTTCCTTCATGTATTTTGAAACTTTGATATATGAGGCATAGCATTTAGGATTATTATGTTTTCTTGGTGAATTGATCTTTTTATAATTTTGGTTTTTGTGTGTGTGTGTGTGTGTGTGTGTGTGTTTGTGTTTTTTTTTGAGGGTTCACTGCAACCTCTGCCGTCTGTGTTCAAGCAATTCTCCTGCCTCAGCCTCCCGAGTAGCGGGGATTATAGGTGTGTGCTACCACGCCCGGCTAATTTTTGTATTTTTAGTAGAGAGAGGGTTTTGCCATGTTGGCCAGGCTGGTCTCAAACTCCTGACCTCAGGTGATCGTCCACCTCAGTCTCCCAAAGTGCTGAGATTACAGGCATGAGCGACTGCACCAGGCCCTTTTTATAGTTTTATATAAGTTTATTATCTCTGTTCTGATTTTCTTTGAAACTGGCATTTTCTGATATTAGTAATACCACTGAGCTTTCTTTTGGTTAGTATTTACATGGTGTATCTTTTTTCCTGTTCTCTTTTAAGTTACCTATATCATTATATTTGAAATTAATTTATTTTAATTTTTAATTTTTATTTTTAGAGACGAGGCCTTAGTGTGTGGCACAGGCTGCAGTTCAGTGGCATGATCCTAGCTCACTGCAGCCTTGAGCGCTAATGGGGGCTCAAGTAGTCCTTCCATCTCGGCCTACTGCATAGCCAGGACTACTCACATGTGCCACCACATCCAGCTAATTACTTTGTTTTTTGTAGAGATGGAGTCTTGCTATATTGCCCAGGCTGGTCTTGAACTCTTCCCATCTTGGCCGTTCAAAGTGCTGGGAATACAGGTGTGAGCTGCTGTCCCTGGCCAAGATCTTTTAAAATTTGTGTCTATTTGGAGGTCTCTGAGCTTCCTGAATCTGCATGTTCAAATCTCTCTTGCTAGACTTGGGATGTTTTCATCTATTATTTAATTAAATAGGTTTTCCAACCCTTTTGTTTTCTCTTCACCTCCTGGAATATCTAAAATTCTAATACTTGTTCTTGTGATGGTGTCCCAATATGTCATGTAGGTTTTCTTCATTTTCAAATATTTTTTTTTTCATCTGACAGGGTTCTTTCAAAAGACTTGTCTTCAAGTTCTGAGATTCTTTTTTCTGCTTGATCTAGTGTATTGCTGAAGCTTTTGAATCTATTTTATATTTTATTCAGTGAATTCTTCAGCTCCAGAATTTCTGCTTTTTAAAATTATAACTATCTATTTGAAAATGTCTCATTAATATCCTGAATTTTTTTTCTGATTCCTTTGTTTTGTTTTTCATTATTATCTTACTTAAAATCAATATTTTTGGTTGGGCAGAGTGGCTTCTTTAAAATGAATATTTTTGCTTGGGTAGAGTGACTCACACCTGTAATCCCAGCACTTTGGGAGGCTGAGGGGAGAGAATCACTTGAGCCCAGGAATTCAAGACTGGCCTGGGGAACATAAGGATAACCTCATCTCTAATTAAAAAAAAAAAAAGTGGAATGTGGTGATGTGTGCCTGTAGTCGTAGCTATTCTGAAGGCTGAGGTGGGAGGACCACTTGAGGCTGGGAGTTCAAAGCTGCACTGAGCCATGATCACATCACTGCCTTCCAGCCTGGGTGACAGAATGAGACCCCATCTCAAAATAAATAAATAAAAGTAAGATAAATATTTTGAATTTATTTTTTCAGATGTTATAAATTTCTTTTTGATTGGGATCTTTTTTGGAGGATTAATGTGTTCCTTTGGTTATGTCATATTTCCTTGCTTTTTCATGTTTCTTGTGTTCTTACATTGAGATCTTCACATCTGGTGTAATAATCGCTTCTTCCAATGTTTTGAATTTGCTTTCATAGGGGAAGAATTTTTCTTGAAGATGTGTCTGTGGCGTTGGTTGGATAGGCACTTTGGCTTTGATTCTAGGTGCCTGAAGTAGTGTAGTCTTTGTATGATTGCTTCAACTGCAAACAGTGTCAATGGTTTCTGTGATTTCCTCAGTGGCTCAGGGTGCTGTTGTCAGTGTAGGCTGTGGTGAAGTTTTACTTGGCACTGGGTTGCCAGCCACATGGACCAGTCTCCAGGCCCCAGTGTTGGCAGCAGTGGGCTAAGCATGCCTGTCTTTTGGTCCCAGGGTAGCATATGCTGGCAGTGGTGTTAGAGGGTCCAGGCAGATTGGTTCTTTTATTATTTAGACAAGATCTCATTCTGACTCAAGCTGGAGTGGAGTGGTGCAATCACGGCTCACTGCAGCCTCAACCTCCCAGGCTCAAATAGTCCTCTCACCTCAGCCTCCTGAATAGCCATCACTACAGGTGTGAGCCATCACACCCAGCTAATTAAAAATTATTTTTGTACAGATGGGGTCTTGCTATGTTGCCTATGCTGGTCTTGAACTCCCGGGCTCAAGTGCTCCTCTCACCTCAGTCTTCCAAAGTGTTGGGATTACAGGCATGAGCCACTGTGGCCAATTCTTGGGCCTTCAGGTGGCTTGCTTGAGTTCCAAGAGTGGCAGCAATGGACTGGATGGTTAGGTGGGTCCTTAACCTCCTGTGCAGCTGAATTGTGTGGCCTATGCCAGTAGCAGTGGTGGGACAACCTTCTGGAACCCATGCAGTCCATGCTGGTGTTGGTAGTGGCTACAATGGGCTGGGCAGACAAGTCCCCAGGTCTGCAGGTGGTGTGTGCAGGTGGGTGCCGGCTGTGGTGGTAGTGGTAGGTTGTATGGGCCTGACCTCAGACCCTGGGAGGAGTGCTCAGGTGCCAACGGTTGTGGACTAGGCTGGGCGATCCCCAGACCCCTGGATGGCATTCTCAGGCCAGGGACTGTCCTTGAGCCATCTGGTGGTGCTTGCAGGTGCTGACTGTGGTAGGCAGGGATGGGGTTATCCCCAGGCCACCAGTGGAATGCACGGAGGGGCAGGGGGAGTAGCAGCTATGCTACAACCATGCTACTGGGGACGTCACAGTTGCTTTCAAGTGGCAGCAGCCATAGGCAGCTGGAGGAAATGTGTTTTGCTCACCTCTTGGTCCTGCAGAAGCCTACAGTGGTGGCCAGTGCAGGCAGTGGATTTGTCCTTAGCACTAATGAAAATGTGCAGCCACCACTCTGCTTGTGGGAAGTGGGGTCACTGCCAGTGGCTCCTGCCTCATCCCTGCTGGGGCAGCTGTGGGTGGCAAATGCAGTGGGGCTCCAGGGATGTGGAGATGCAGGGCCTGTGGGGCCCCAGGGCAGGATGCATTCTGGTGGGGATTGGGCTCTCAAAATGGTGCCGTGCAGCAGCTGCTTCGGACTCGAGGGTTTGTAGGACCCAGCATGCACTCCCTCTCTGGAGCGATGCCCTTGTGCAGTCTTCAGGCAGGCACCTGTGTTAGTCTCAGGGCTCATGAGGGTAGAGTGGGTCTCCCTTGGGAAGATTAGCCATTGATGTGGACCACTGGGGGTCTCTCACTTACCCTTTCCCTGCATTAGGGAGCCTCTCCAGGCTCCCGGACTATCCTGGCCAAGCAGGCTGCCTCTCCTTTCAGTTTTTCCCATCACTTCTCTGTTGCATTCCAGTGTTCTCCCTCAGATTTTCTATTCGAAATGTGATTATCTATATGCTAATTTGGTTCCTTTCTGTGGAAGAGGCTAGTACTAGATGGATCTAGTCAGCCACCTTGAAGCCCTTCAAAAGTAGATTACTCTGGCCGAGTGTGGTGGCTCATGCCTGTAATCCCAGCACTTTGAGAGGCTGAGGCTGGAGGATCACCTGAGGTCAGGAGTTTGAGACCAGCCTGGCCAACATGGCGAAACCCTGTCTACAAAAAATACAAAAATTAGCCAGGCGTGGTGGCGGGTTCCAGTAATCCCAGCTACTCGGGAGGCTGAGGCAGGAGAATCGCTTGAATCTGGGAGGCAGAGGTTGCAGTGAGTGGAGATCATACCACTACACTCCAGCCTGGAAGACAGAGTCTTGCTCTGTCTCAGAAAAAATAAAAATAAAAATAAAAAGATTAATCTGGGCTGGGTGTGGTGGCTTATGCCTGTAATCCCAGCACTTTGGGAAGCCAAGGCAGGTGGATCACCTGAGGTCACAAGTTTGAGACCAGCCTGGCCAACATGGTGAAACCCTGACTCCACTAAAAAATACAAAAATTAGCTGGGTATGGTGGCACAGGCCTGTAATCCCAGCTACTCGGGAGGCTGAGGCAGGAGAATCACTTGAATGCAGGAAGCAGAGGTTTCAGTGAGCCGAGATTGCACCACTGCACTCCAGCCTGGGAAACAGAGTGAGACTCTGTCTCCAAAAAA
>NW_012101332.1:191931-193106 GCF_000951045.1 Mandrillus leucophaeus | reverse complement strand
CAGGAGTTTGAGACCAGCCTGGCCAACATGGCAAAACCCCACCTCTGCTAAAAATACAAAAATTAGCCGGGCATGGTGGTGCACGCCTGTAATCCCAGCTACTCGGGAGGCTGAGGCAGGAGAATTGCTTGAGCCCAGAAGGCAGAGGTTGTAGTGAGCTGAGATCACATGACTGCACTCTAGCCTGGGCAACAGAGGGAGACTCCGTCTCAAAAAATAAATAAAAATAAAAGAAAAGAAAAGAAGAAAATAAATAAAAAGTTTCCTGTCTTGCTAGACTCCCTTTCCTCTTTCCTTAGCTATAGAGAGTAGGCTTTTCTTTAGAAATCTTTTTTCCATCTCTGAATATTGGCATTTTAGGGTTGCCAGCTTCTTTAGCTCCAAGTCTGGGATATAAACAAAGTCCATGGAACTCACGCCTATGTCATTTCTTGGGTCCTGTGGTCCCTAGCCAGTCTGCTCTCTTCTCTTCACCTTTCAGAGTCATCTTGTGTTTGTTTTATATCTAATGTTCAGAGTTTTGAGCTGTACTTAGTGGGAGGAACAGGGAAAAGGACATCTCTTCCATTTTCCCAGAAATGGAAGTCCCTCTATTAAAGATTTTATTTCCACAAGGACATTTAAGTAATTTTTGTAATCTCTAGTTGATTTTGTTATATAGATTTGCTATTCCCCATCATATCATTTTGAGGATGCTGTTCATACTTACTGTTAATATTCGTACTTAAACAAAACTCCTGTTTCATTTATTCTACTACTGCCTTTGTAGTATTTCCCATTGGATCAGCACTGTTTCTCTATTATATGGGAGTCAGCTGTTTTTGGAAATGTCTGGTAATTCTGATGTGTGTTTAGCTTCACAGTGGAGAGTACTTTGGATGTAGTCTGCTTCGGTGCGGGAATAGGATGTGCTACTCTGATGTGCACTCTGACTTGTTTTTAGAGAGACAGAGGAGTGGCAGGGTTTTTTGTGCTGCAGCATGCGTGGCCCGCTAGCCCCAGGCATCGGGATGCTCCTGTTTCCCCTAGGACAATACCAGTCACTGGCCTCACCTCCTCCTCCTCGAAGGAGAGAATAGTGCTTGCTAACTGGGTTAAGGCAAGGTGATGTGCCAGGTTAAATTACTTTACTTCCCCAAGCAACCAATCTCACTACTGTCACCATCCCCACTCTC
>NW_012101332.1:185291-187821 GCF_000951045.1 Mandrillus leucophaeus | reverse complement strand
TCGCCCAAGCTGGAGTGCAGTGGCGTGATCTCAGCTCACTGCAACCTCCACCTCCCTGGTTCAAGCGATTCTCCTGTCTCGCCCTGCTGAAGTAGCTGAGACTACAGGCATGTGCCACCACACCTGGCTGATTTTTTTTTATTTTTAGTAGAGACGGGGTTTCACCACGTTAGCCAGTGTGGTCTCAATCTACTGACCTTGTGATCTGCCCGCCTCAGCCTCCCAAAGTGCTGGGATTACAGGCGTGAGCCACTGCGCCTGGCCAATGAACGTTTTCACAAGACGTTGTATTAGTCCATTTTTACACTGCTATAAAGAACTACTTGAGACTGGATAATTATAAAAGAAAGAGGTTTAATTGACCCACAGTTCTACATTGCTGGGGAGGCCTCAGGAAACTTACAATCATAGCGGAAGGTGAAGGGGAAGCAAGGCATGTCTTACATGGTGGTAGGAGTTGGGGGGGGCGGTGGTGAACTGCCAAACACTTTTAAACCATCAGATCTCCTGAGAACTTACTCACTATCATGAGAACAGCATGGGGGAACCACCCTCATGATCCAATCACCTCCCACAGGGTCCCTCCCCCAACACGTGGGAATTATAATTCAAGATGAGATTTGGGTGGTGCTTTTTAGCATTGATGAAATCAGGAGGTATCAGTGATAGTAAGGCTAACATATATATATAAAAGCCACATATATATATATATGAGATAATGAATCGATGAGAATAGGGCTGGAGCAATTCTCTTTTTCCATAATTTAAGCTGCATATGTATAGAACCAGAATATTCCAGTGTCTGCACATTTCATATATATTTACTGAAAAATTATATCATTTTGCTGACATTTTATTTAGCATTTTGATTTTTCTCTTTAATTAGAACACATTTAAATTTTGGTTTTTAGTAACTATTCTCTCTAGTTTTATTGTTTGGATTATGTCAGCTATGTATCATGAGCCGGGAAAATTCTGGTAAGAATTTTATGCTTGAATTTTTTATCAAACTAAAACAGATTGTGCTAGCAGACTGTTGTTCTAGCTTGTTCTATAGCTTAAGCTGAATTTAAGTTTTCCATTTAATTACTAGTTCACTCAAGCATGATTATGTTGTGTGAATTTTGGTGAAGTACATTTTCTGGAAAATACTTCATTAGCTCTGGAATTTTATATACATTGAAATGATAGTACTTTCTTATAATTTAAAAAGATGACATCAGTTATCTCTGGTAATGTCCTTTTTAAATTCACGATGCTTTTAACTGTGTCATTTTTTTTTTTTTTACTGGATTTGGAAAAATTGAATAAATCCATAATCTGCTTATTCTTATTACTTAATTTCTAATTTTTTTTTTTTTTTTTTTTTGAGACGGAGTCTCGCTCTGTCGCCCAGGCTGGAGTGCAGTGGCCGGATCTCAGCTCACTGCAAGCTCCGCCTCCCGGGTTTACGCCATTCTCCTGCCTCAGCCTCCCGAGTAGCTGGGACTACAGGCGCCCGCCACTTCGCCCGGCTATTTTTTTGTATTTTTTAGTAGAGACGGGGTTTCACCATGTTAGCCAGGATGGTCTCGATCTCCTGACCTTGTGATCCGCCCGTCTCGGCCTCCCAAAGTGCTGGGATTACAGGCTTGAGCCACCGTGCCCGGCCTATTTCTAATTTTAATTGCATTAATTAGTTCCTTCTTTTAGCATCTGCTTTATTTGGTACCTCTTTTTGTTTCTTGAGTTGAATACTTATTTTTTTCTCGAGTTTTATCAAGTGCCTACTATGCAAAAGGCATCACAGTAGTGTTGAGGATACAGAGAACAAAATGTTCTATCCCCAAATCGTCATTTTCTGTATGCATTAAGAGATGTTAATTTACCACTGTGTAGAGCCTTGGCCACATCCTACAGATTTCAATATGCAGGCATTTCAATATCATTGCTTTCTGTTAAATCAATATTTAACTTTTGATTTCCAGTTTAATCCATGACTTGTATTATACATGTAGATGATTGTAAATTTGCAAAAGGAGGTGCAAATTATCACCCAATTACTTACTAATTGCAAAGAAAATAACATACCTTTACAATGGAGAGATCTGGCAGTCACTACCTTAACCAGTGATCAAATGTAGCATCACTAATAAAAGAACAACCTGCCATTATATGCCTCCTGTGTGTACAGAACGTATTACATACCTAGGAAGTGTTCTTCCTAAAAATGTTTGACCAGAAGCAAATCAAGCTGCTATTTAAGTTTCAGTTTGGAGACAGAGGAAAAAGAGGAACAACATTATGCAGAAATAAAATAGACAAACCCAGAATCCAGGATATTCTAAGACAACTGTGAGGGACTCTTCTAAAAGCCAATAAAATGAAATAAAGATGAGGGGCTGTTCAGTTTAAAGTGACAGAACAGGCTGGGCACAGTGGCTCACACAAGTAATCCCAGCACTTTGGGAGGCCAAGGTGGGTGGATCATAAGGTCAAGAGATCGAGACCATCCTGGCCAACATGGTGAAACCCCGTCTCTACTAAAAAT
>NW_012101332.1:175691-185241 GCF_000951045.1 Mandrillus leucophaeus | reverse complement strand
CTGTAATCCCAGCTACTCAGGAGGCTGAGGCAGGAGAATCGCTTGAACCCAGAAGGCAGAGGTTGCAGTGAGCCAAGATCGTGCCACTGCACTCCATCCTGGGTGACAAAGCAAGCCTCCATCTCAAAAAAACAAAAAAACAAAAAAAAAAACAAAGTGACAGAACCACCAAAATGTTACAATGTGTGATCCTGAGAGTAAATCCTTGTTAAATATCCATGAAATATATTCTTGGAACAATTATGGAAATTTGAACATGGAATGGATATTATAAGATTCCATGGAATTGTTAATTTTTAGGGTGTGATTTGACTATTTTGGTTATATGCATTACTATTACTTTTAGGAGATACAAACTGATTTAGGGGCAAAATGATATGATGTTTGTAACTCTCAAATGGTATAGCAAAAAAATTTTATTTTATATAAAAACAAAGCAAAGTATACATTTTCAAATCTAGGTGGAGGGTAAAATGGGTGTTCATTATAGAATGCATTCTATGTTTCTGTGTCTCAGGGCATTTTCATAATAAAATTAGGAAAAAATTTCTAAATACACAGCTTTCTTTTTTCGATTTTTTTTTTTTTTTTTTTTGAGACAAAGTCTCACTCTTGTCCCCCAGGCTGGAGTGCAATGGCGCGATCTCAGCTCACTGCAACCTCCACCTCCCGGATTCAAGTGATTCTCTTAGCTCAGCCTCCTGAGTAGCTGGGATTACAGGTGCCTGCCACCACGCCTGGCTAATTTTTGTATTTTTAGTAGAGATGGGGTTTCTGTATGTTGGCCAGGCTGGTCTCGAACTCCTGACCTCAGGTAATCTGCCCACCTCAGCCTCCTAAAGTGCTGGGATTACAGGCATGAGCCACGGTGCCCGGCCAGACAGCTTTCTTTTTTCCATCCATTTAATTTCTATATTATTGTGGGTAAATCCCCTCACACCTCTCTCTGATGCTTCAACAGCTATATTCTAAGGTTCTCCCACTCACTACATCCTTAGGGTTTCTCTTCATCTTTAATTTTCTGGTAGAACTTAAGCAATGAGGTCTGAATTCAGATCTTTACATTTTCTTTATATTCTAATGGAGTGCCTTCATTATTCTGGGCTGCATAACTAAACACCATAGACTCAGTGGCTTATAAACAACTGAAATTTATTTCTCACAGTTTTGGAGGCTGCAAGTCCAAGGTCAGGGTGCCAGCATGCTTGGGTTCTGGGAAAGGCCCTCCCTCTTTGGCACTGTAGACTGCTGACTTCCTGCTGTATCCTCATGCGGTTGAAAGAGCTAGCTGGCTCTTTGGCTTCCTCTAATAAAGGCAGCGATCCCATTCATGAAGGCTCCACCCTCATGACCTGATTTCCTCCTAAAGGCCCTACCTTCAAATACCATCACCTTGGGATTTATGTTTCAACACAGGAATTGTTACAGGAACACAAACATTCAGCTCATAACACAGATTTTATCAAAGAAGTCCTTCATGAAATATACGTGATGAGTGACTTTTCCAAATTTATCATCTCCACTGTGTCTTCCTGTTAAGAAATCCACTAACAATAATGTTGATGATAATAAAAACAGTAATATCCAATATTAATCCAAAGCAGTATGGGCCAGATAGTTGTTGCTGTATTATACATGTTGGAAACAACTAACCACACTTTTAGGTGTGTTTCATTTTACAGCTGAGGTACCAAGAAGCAAGTATTTTGTCTAATATCACACAGCTAGTAGAGTAGTGGAAAGGCAATGATGATAAGTATATGCTGTTGCTGGAACACTTTTCCACAATTGTTACATTAACAGCTTTATTTTCTAGTGTGAATTTTCCTAAATTTAATGAGAACTAAGAGATATTTAAGACTCATACATTTATTAAGTTAATATGTCTAAAAAAAGATCAACACATTGACAGAACTTCTTTCTGGCCATAAATATTTTGATATTCTATAAATAGAACATGACATGGAAACCCTTTCTTATATTAAATTACATTATGAGTTTTCTGATGTTGATAAAGATGTGAATATTGTCTAAAGGCCTTTCTACATACCTTACACTCATAGGGTTTCTCACCAGTGTGAATTCTCTGATGTTCAGTAAGGTGTGAATTAAGTCTAAAGGCCTTCCCACATTGTTTACACTCATAGGGTTTCTCACCAGTATGAATTCTTTGATGTATTCTAAGGTCTACACTACGACTAAAGGCCTTCCCACATTCTTTACATTTGTATGGTTTTACACCCGTATGAATTTTCTGATGTTCAGTGAACTGCCCACGCCGACTAAAGGACTTCCCACATTCTTTACAGTCATAGGGTTTTAAACCAGAATGAATTTTCAGATGTTCTTTAAGATTCCCTCTACGAATAAAGGCCTTTCCACATTCTTTACATTTATAGGGCTTTTCACCAGTGTGAATTCTCTGGTGTTCAGTAAGGTAGAAACCAAATCTAAAGGTCTTCCCACATCGTACACATTTGTAGGGCTTCACATCAGTATGAATTTTCTTATGCAGACTAATTTGAGAGCGCACTCTAAACGTCTTCCCACATTCCTTACATTCATAGGGCTTCACACCAGTATGAAGTCTCTGATGTTCAGTAAGGACTGAACGAAGCATAAAGGCTTTCCCGCATTCTTTACATTCATACGGTTTCTCTCCAGTATGAATTCTAGAATGTACTCTGAGGTCACCACTATAACTAAAAGCCTTCTCACACACCTTACATTCAAAAGGTTTTATACCAGTATGAATTGTTTTATGCCGATTAAGCTGTCCACGCATATTAAATGATTTCCCACACTCCTTACATTCATAAGGTTTCTTACCTGCATGAGTTCTTCTGTGTTCAGTAAGGTAAAAACTAAGTCCAAAGGTCTTTCCACATTCCTTGCATTCGTAGGGTTTTACACCAGTATGAATTTTCTGATGACGGGTAAGTTGTCCACCTACACTAAAAGCTTTCCCACACTCCTTACATTCATAGGGTTTCTTACCTGTATGAATTCTCTCGTGTTCTTTAAGGTAGAAAACAAGTTGAAAAACTTTTCCACATTCTTTACATTCATAAGATTTCTCACCAGTATGAATTCTTTTATGTTGAGTAAGTTCTAATCTACTAAAAAAGCCCTTATCACATTTCTTACACGTATAGGGTTTTTTACCAGTGTGAATTTTCTGATGTCGATTAAGTTGTGAGTAAAGAAGAAAGTTCTTCCCACATTCTTGACATTCATAGGGTTTCTCACCAGTGTGAAATCTCTGATGCAGAGTAAGTTGATAGCTATGACTAAAAACTTTCCCACATTTGTCACATTTACAGGATTTTTCACCAGTATGAATTTTCTGATGGAGAGTAAGCTGGCAGACATTATTCAAGGTACTCCCACGTTCTTTACAATCACGTTTCACATCAGAATCTGTTTTCCCATGTTGAACCAAGTTTGAGTCACAACTTTTCTCACTATTATGAATTCTCTGATTCAGAGTAAAAGAGGGATGTTTTCTACCAGTTGACATTTTTTTAGAGACGATTTTCTTTTGACTGATAGATCTTTCTTCAAGTCCCTGCTGACCCTCAAACTCACTTTTGCTCTGCCACTCATTTCTCAAAATGGATCCTTTCAGACGAAGAGTTTTACTTTTTTCTATTATACTCCCTTTGGATAAACTGATTTCATGAATGTCCTTTTCTGAAGGTAATTTCTTGGTCTTATGCCTGGATAACAAACCTGAAAGAAAATATAAAAGCAAACAAAAATTATTTTCCTGTAGCCAGCATAACATAAAGTTTACATTTTCAAAATTGGAAACAAAGTGAAAACAGTTCTTACTGGAAGTCAATGGCTTAAAGAATATTTCAATAAAGTTATGTAATTTGAAATTAGGCAACATGAGCTTCGAAAATGAGAGATTATAGCCGGGCGCGGTGGCTCATGCCTGTAATCCCAGCACTTTGGAAGGCCGAGGCAGGTGGATCATCTGAGGTCAGGAGTTCAAGACTAGCCTGCCCAACATGGTGAAACCCCATCTCCACTGAAAAAATACAAAATTAGCCAATCGTTGTGGCAGGCGCCTGTAATCCCAGCTACTCAGGAGGCTGAGGCAGGAGAATTACTTGAACCCAGGAGGCGGAGGTTGCAGTAAGCTGAGATCACGCCATTGCACTCCAGCCTGGGCTACAAGAGCTAAACTCCATCTCAAAAAAAAAAAAAAAATAGAGATTATATAAGATTGTGGTGATATGGCAAATAGTTTATTTACATCAGTGGTTCTAAAATTTTATTGTGGATGAGAATCATCTGGGAATTTATCACAAATACTGCTATTTACTTACCACACAAGTGAACCAAATCTATAGGAGTAATTTGGTATCTGAATTTTTAATAACTCCACTAGATGATTCTGATATAGATCAAAGTTTGAGAATCTCCACTTAACAATTTTAACAGTTTTTCTTTACTCTTAGAATAAAATCCAAACATGTTACCATCTAATATAATACGGTCTTTGGTTACCTAAAGCCCTCTTTCAAAGACATTGTCCTCCTTACCCCCTCTTATTATGACATTTGCTTCTATTCAGCTCCTCGATTGTGTCATAGCATTTCCCATTTCATATAGTTTTCTATGGGATTTTTCATCTCCTAAAAATAATCTGTGCTGGGCTCTGTGAAAGGCCAACTCCTTCTCATTCTTAATGGTTGGTTAAATATCTCTTACACAGAAAGGCTTGCCCTACTGACTGTAAGGCAGTCTATGTCCTTTATTCTCAATTCCAGCATCATGTTTCATTTCTTCATTTCACGATTTTCAAATGCATATCCACTGATTTTTCTTTTTGCTCTTTTGTTGATTTTCTGATCCCGAAACCTTCCCAAAGGAAGATGTAATCCTCATTTCATTCAACAGTGAATAACTACCCACTAGCATATAGCAGGCATTAAACAATTGACTGTACAATAAATCATTGTCTTAAAGGAAATTATGATGATGAATGACAGATAAGTCACATATAGGACAGCTGAATATCAGGACAATCACTTAATTTTTATATTTTTGTTAACAATTACAAACTAGCTCTAATCTCTCTCACCTTATTACAGTGATTAAATGCACTCTTTCCTAGCTTACTTCCTTTACAGATCAGAACAAAAGTAACTCCAAGGTAGCTCAACCAAATGTATAAAATGAAAAGGTCCTTGTTTTGCCTACTTATCCTTTAAATGGCTATCCAATTAAACAGAGATGTTTCCAACCCTGTTGTTCACTGCCTCCTGTGCAAAGAGATGTGTGTTTACACAGCTGAGTTTTACTATTATTCAGCCACCTACTGGATGCTCACTCTACTCTTTTTTTCTTTTCTTTTCTTTTTTTTTTTTTTGACATGGAGTCTCACTCTGTCACCCAGGATGGAGTGCAATGGCACGATCTCGGCTCACTGCAACCTCTGCCTCCAAGGTTTAGGTGATTCTCCTGCCTCAGCCTCCTGAGTATCTGGGATTACAGGTGCATGCTGCCAAACTCAGCTAATTTTTGTATTTTTAGTAGAGACGGGGTTTCACTATGTTGGCCAGGTTGGTCTCAACCTCCTGACCCCAGGTGATCCACCTGCCTCAGACTCCCAAAGAGCTGGGATTCCAGGCATGAGCCACCGCGCCCGGCCACTCTACTTTTTTTTTTTTTTCCCCGAGACAGAGTCTTACACTGTCACCCGGGCTGGAGTGCAGTGGCACCATGTCGGCTCACTGCAACCTCTGCCTCCCAGGTTCAAGTGATTCTCTTTGCCTCAGCCTCCCAAGTAGCTGGGATTACAGGCACCCACCACCACGCCCGGCTAATTTTTTGGTATTTTTAGTAGAGAAGGGGTTTCACTATATTGGCCAGGCTGGTCTCGAACCCCTGACCTTGTGATCCGCCCACCTCGGCCTCCCAAAGTGCTGGGATTACAGGCATTAGCCACCACGCCTGGCCCACTGTACTTTATAACCTTTCTCAGAGGATATCTCTTCTGTTCCCTTACATCTAAAACCAACCATTCCTATACTTAATAGAGAAGTATTTAAATGATTTTTTTAGATATTGTAACAGGTATGTGCCATGTTGAATGGTTTCTGGAAAAAATGAACAAAGAAACTCAACAATTTTAGGGAGAACACAGTAACTGAATAGTGTGAGGCGATGGCTGGGAGACTAGAAGTGTCAAGGAATCTTATTAACACAGATAAGTTAAATGAAAGCTGGAGGGTCGCAATCTAAATAAGACAAGAGTGTAAAAAATCTAAATACCGGCCAGGTGCAGTGGCTCATGCTTGTAATCCCAGCACTTTGGGAGGCCAAGGTGGGTGGATCACCTGAGGTTAGGAGTATTTTCTCTTCAAGTAGATAGATCATAACCTGCTGGGGTTTTATTAGAGCCTAATGACATAGAGGAAAGAAAATACCCAGCTCAGCCCTCTAAGCCATTCCGTCACACCTAGCGATGGGGAAAAAACTGGAAGCACTGGTTAAGTTGCATCAGGTGGCACAGGTACACCAAAAGACTGAGACCTAATTCTGGGACTAGGGAATACTCCTCTCCCGTTACACCTTATCACTACATTCCTAAAGGCCTATTTACTATATTTCCCTTTACCCAGTACATCATGTTTACCTTCCAACAAAAAATTAGAAGGAAAACTAAAAGGCAAGAAACAGTTTGATGAGACTAAACAAGCATCAGATTTAGAGTCAGATATGGCAGGAATGCTGGAATTACCAGACCAGGAATTTTAAAAGACTATAAGAAATGTGTTAAGGGCTTTAATAGAAAAAATAGACAACATCCAGATGGATAATGAAAAGAGAGAGAGGAATATTCTAAGAAAGAATAAAAAAGAAATGCTAAAGATCAAAAACACTGTAATAGAAATGAAGAATGCCTTTGATGTGCTTATCAGTAAACTGGACACAGCTGAGGAATCTCTGCACTTGAGGCTGTGACAAGAGAAACTTCCAACACTGAAAAGAAAGAGAAAAAATACTGAAAGAAACAGAACAGATATCCAAGAACTCTGGGGTTAAGTATAAAAGGTGTAAATACATATGATGAAAATACCAGAAGGAGGAAAAAGAGAGAAAGGAAAATAAGCAATAAATGAAGCAACAATGAATGAGAATTTCCCCAAATTAATGTCAGACACCAAACCAGAGATCAGGAATCTCAGAGAACTGCAAATTAAAACGACGAGGTACTACTTCACACCTGTTAGAATGGCCAAAATCTAAAACACCGGCAACACCAAATGCTGACAAGGATGTGGAGCAACAGGAACTCTCATTCATTGCTGGGGGAATGCAAAAATATTATAGCCACTTTGAAGAACATTCTGGCAGTTTCCTACAAAACTAAACATATTCTTATCATACTACTCAGAAATCATATTCCTTGGTGTTTACCCAAATAAAATGAAAGCTTATGTTCATACAAAAACCTGCACACAAATGCATATAGCAGCTTTATTCAAAACTTCCAATACTTAAAAAACAACCAAGATGTCCTTTAGTAGGTGAATGGATAACATGTGGTACATCCAGAAAATGGACTATTATTCAGTGCTAAAAGAATAAGCCATCACAAAAAGATGTTGAGGAAACTTAAATGCATATTACTAAGTGAAAGACACCAATCTTAGAAGGCTACATACTATATGATTCCAACTACATGACAGTCTGAAAAAGGCAAAACTATGGAGACAGTAAAAGGCTCCGTGGTTTCTAAGGGTTAGGGTGGAATGAGGGATGACTAGGCCAAACACAGAGAAATTTTAGAGCAGTGAAACTACTCTGTATGATACTACAGTTGTGGATACATGTCATTATATATTTTTCAAAGTTAACAGAATTTACAACACCAAGAGTGAACCTTAATACAGACTGTGGACTTTGGGTGATAATGATGTGTCAATGTAGGTTTATCAACTGTGACAAATGTACCACTGTAATATGGAATGTTGGTAGTTGGGGAGGGTGTGTATGTTTGAGGACAGAAAGTATATAGGAACTCTGTACTTTCTGTGAAATTTTCCTGTAAACCTAAAACTGATTTTAAAAATAAAGTTTGTTAATTGATAGAAAGTTACTCCAGAAACTAGTAAAATATTGCGAAATATATATCCAGTATCTAAACTAATAAAATACTGCAAAATATATATCTGATAAAGAGGTTGATTATAAGATATATAAAGAACTCTTACAAATCAAGAATATAAGCAAAATGGATAATATCAATGGGAATTTTTGTGTCCTTGTATGAGAAAAAGAGTTCTTAGATACAAAAGCACAATTCATAAAAGAAAAAAAAGATACATTTGGCTTCATCAAAATGAAAAATGTTTGTACTGCAAAAGATACGATTAAGAAAATGAAAAGACATGCCATCGCAATCTAGGAGAAAATATTTGCAGATCATATATGTAAATAAAATGCTTCTATTCAGAATATATTTTTACAACTCTTGCAACTCAATAATAACACAAACAACCTAATATTAAGAATGGGCAAAACACTGAACAGCCTTTCCACCAAAGAAGCTATGCCAGTAGCTAATAAGCAATTGCTCAAAGTCAACCACAATTAGATACCACTACACACACACTGGAATGGCTGTTCTCAAAAAGACAGGTAATAGCACGTGTTGGTGAGAAGACAGAGAAACTGAAACCCTCATGCATTGTTATTGGGAAGGTACAGCGATATAGGTAGTTTAGAACACATTTTGGCAGTTTCTTATAAAGTGAAAGTTATATTCGTCATATAACCCAGCAGTTCCATGCCTATGAATCCAACTAAGATGAATTAAGACATATGTCCACACAACGATATGTATGCCCACGTTTATAGTAGCATTATTGACAATAGTCCCAAACTATAAACAATCCAAAAGTCCATCACTGGTAAATAGATAAGTAAAATATGGTATATCCCTACAAAAGAACATATTTGGCAATAAAAAAGAATATATTACTAATACATGCTGCTTCATAAATGGACCTCCAGAACATTATGCTAAGTTAAAGAAGCCAGATTCAAAAGACTGTACATTGCATGATCCCATTTATACGAAATGTTCAGAAAAGGAAAATTGACAAAAATGGAAGGTAGGTCAGTAGATGCCTAAAGCTGGAGGTGGAAGAAGGGATTAACTGCAAAGGGGCATAAGGAAACATTTGGGGGTGATGGAAATATTCTAAAACTGGATTGTCATGATGGCTGCCTAACTATAAATTGACTAAAAGTCACCAAGTGTGCACTTACAGTGAGTACATTTTATGTTATGTAAATTATACCTCAATAAAATTGCTAAAAAATTTAATGGATAAAAATTCTAAACAGACACTTTTTACTAAAGGAAATAAGGGAATGGCAAAAAAACGAAAATATATTCAACATTAGTCATTAGTTAAATGCAAATTAAAATCACAATGAGATACACCTACATATCCACTAAAATGACTAAGATTAAAATGACTGACAATACCACAGGCTGGCAAGAATGTGGAGCTATTGGACA
>NW_012101332.1:168782-175381 GCF_000951045.1 Mandrillus leucophaeus | reverse complement strand
ATGAGCCACTGTGCCCGGCCCAGTTTCTTATATACACTTATATAATCCATGAATCCCACCCTCAGGTGTTTAACCCAAGGTAACAAAGCATACATTCAAACAAAGACTTGTAAACAAGCACTCACATTAGCTTTATTCATACTCGTGAAAGACTAGAAACAATTTAGATGTTCATAAATTGTTAACAAGTTGATATGAAATACTATTCAGCAAGAAACAGGAATTAACTACTGAGACTTCTAACTACTTGGATGAATCTCATAAATATCACAAGTGGAAGAAATATGACACAAAATACTGCATACTCTGATTTATTTGATATGAAATTGTAGAAAAGGCACAATTAGGGAAAGAAGGCAACTTAGTTGCCTGTCACGGACTGTGCTGAAAATGGGGGAAGGGTACTGACTGTAAAGAAACATAATAGAAAGTGTTGACATGGTGGACATATTCTAGATCTTGACTGAAGTGATGATTTTACAAGATTCATGCGTTTGTCCAAAATAACTAAATTAAACAGATACAATTAATGAATTTTATTGTATATAAATCATATCTCAATAAAGCTGATTTGAAAAAAAATAGTAAGGCTATTTTCCAAAGCTCTATGTAATGCTCTAAACAAAATAACCTGTATATTCCAGAATAAAAAATTTTAAGGAAACTATTAATTTCCTGTATTGACCACAGAAGAAATAAAAAGCCTAAGCAAATGAAATTCCATTGTGAAACACCTATCCTTGCAATTTCATAGACGTCTATAAAAGTTTTATAGAACAGATAATTTTAAAGTTAGTTTAGCTACTCAAGAGCAAAAAGAAAAGTTATCCTTTATATAAAATCATGATAAGCAAAACAACTAAGCAGAATTAAGAATTTTAGAGGTAAACATTTTTAAGGAAGAATGAAAAAATCATGATTTGCAAATGATCTGATTATATACAACCCAAGAATTTCAACTAAAAAAAACTGCAAAGAAAATACAAATCAGAATTTGGCTTGATATAGAAGAATCAATATACTGTATAATAGCCTTTTCTTCATATTTTAAAAAATACATTATTTTTTACATTGATAGATAAAATTGTATGTATTTACTCCGTACAACATATTTTGAAGGATATATACATTGTGAAATGACTAAATCTGGTATACAGTAAATAATAAATGTTAACTGTTATTATTATTAACTCCTGATTAATAGAAAATAAAAAGTGAACAAGCTAGTGAGATGCAGGTAAACTGAACACCAGTATTCAAAATATATTTACATCTTTCACTTCAAACATAACTCTCCCTTCCCTCCTGCCAATTCTTAGCTGATGATCTCCCTTATTCCTCTAATAAAAATGAAGCATTGAAAAGAAATACATAATACCACATCAACCCACTTGTATCCACTGTCGTATCTATAGTTCTCTAAATTTTTCTTGTGCACTGGATCCTACCTCATTGTCCTCCAATTTCCATAATTATCCTTCCCACTACTACAATTTTTCCCCTTTCTATAGAATCATTTTCATCTTAAAAATCTCACATCTTGAAATAGACTCCTGGCCAGGCACGGTGGCTCACGCCTGTAATCCCAGCACTTTGGGAGGCCAAGATGGGCAGATCACCTGAGGTCAGGAGTTCAAGACCAGCCTAGCCAACATGATGAGACCCTATTTCTACTAAAAATACAAAAATTAGCCAGGTGTGGTGGCAGGCGCCTGTAATACCAGCTACTCGGGAGGCTGAGGCAGGGGAATTGCTTGAACCCGGGAGATGCAGGTTGCAGTGAGCCGAGATGGCGCCACTGCACTGCAGCCTGGGCGACAAGAGTAAAATTCCATCTCAAAAAAAAAAAAAAAAGAAAAGACTCCTTACATCCCATATCCTCTTCTAGCTATTAACCCCTTATCTAGTTCCCTCCTAACAGAATTCCCATTAGAAAAATTTTCTATCTCACTGTCATCACTGCCTCACCTCCCATTTTATTTCAGTCACATCTGGCAGGCTTTTTCACCTCCGACTCCACGGAAACCTTGTCCTCTTAACACAAGGTCACCACCAGCTTCTTTCCTGCCATATCCTATAGGCAATTGACAGTTCAGTGGACCTCACAGATAACTACTCCCTTCCACTTGAAACATTTTCTTCATTTGACTTTTTTGGTACCACTCTCCAGGCCTACTTGTTCTCAATCTGCTTGCTGCCTCCTCTTCCTTCTCTAAATAGAGTGCCCCAGGCCTCAGTCTTTTTCTCATCTGTCTCCCTTCATTCTATGAAACTCATTCGCTAAAGGCAGGGAATCAGCAAACTTTCTGTAAAGGACCAGACAGTCGATATCTTATGCATTGTGAGCCATATGACTTCTGTCTCAACTACTCAACTCTGCCATAGACAATACATTAAATAATTAAGTGTGGCTACGTTTCAATAAAACTTTATTTACAAAAATAGGTAGTAGGTCAGATCAGCCCTAAGTGATCTCATTCAGTCAGTTCATTGGCTGGACACCCAAGTTAATATAACTTGTCCTACCATCTCTCTGACTGTTCAACATCTCAATTTTGATGACAAGTAGGCATTTTATATATATATATACCTAATTCAGGACTCTGTTTCCATCTTCCAAGCTATCTTTCCCATATGTCCATCTCAGCAAATTATATACACTTAGCTGCTGGTTCACCTATGATTTCTTGTTCACTCATACCCCATGGCATGTCTGTTAGCTCTACTTTCAAATTATAAGATGAATACAGCATCTTCTTACCACCCCTCACCACTACCATCCCAGTCCAAGCTACTATCACTGCTAATCTAGACTTCTGAAATAGCCTGATAACTGATCTTTCTACTTCCAATCTTGCCCCTGTTTAGTATATTCTTCACAGAGCATCTACAGCGATCATTTAAAAACATATTTTTGATTATGGCTTTCAATCACTCTTGGAAAAGAAAAATCCAAATTTCTTACTATGATAAACAGAACCAGACCTGGCCCCTGCTCAGCTCTAAATTCATATTTAGTTACTTTTCCCCACTCTGAATCTGCTCTGAGCTTCTTCAAGTTCTTCAAACACACAAAACTCACTTCTCCACTGTGCTTGGAATTATTTTCTTCCAGATACTCACATAGCCTACTGCACATCTCTGCACATATATTCACTCTTCGAAGAGCCTTCCCTGGGCAACAAACCCAAATTAAACCTGCCCAAACTCTATCTCCTTACCCTTCACAGGTTCCTTTCATAGCATGCATCATTATTTAATGTTATATATTCATTTGTTTACAGTTTACTATGTATCTCCCCTACTACAATGTTAATTCCATTAGTATAAGGAGGTTTTGGCCTTATTCACCAAGGTACTGATATATGCTGAATATGTGAAAGACTGAACTTTTAGACATTAGAAACAAGCACACATATCAATGGAGAAAAGATAGGAAGCAACTGATTGCACTGGGAAAGCGCATTCTCTTTACTGAAATGGAGAGTAATATGGGTGGAAACAAAAACAAAGACAGGTGGTAAGTAGGAGCCAAGATGAGGTTCTTTTGATAGTTCATGCTAAGATGATCTGTTTTCTTCACTGTCTTAGGCCTTTTCTCCAAAGGCCTGAGGCCTCTGAGAGGAACTACCTGCACAGCATGCAAAGCCTATGTATGCTCCCTCACCAGCTGGCCGCGACTGGCAATGAGGGCTTCCATCTGCCTGATGAACTCTCAACTCACCTGGGTACTGTCTTCCTGTCACATCCCTCACCGCCACGCAGGGCTCTTTCCCTTGCTCCAATAAGGTAATCACATCTGGCTTTGAGCCAGAATATCCTGCTTCCAAAAAAGAAATACAAGAATATATAGAAGTAAAACATTGCACGTTCAGAAACATTTTGAGACTTGGTTAAATTCATATGGATCAACGTGATTTCGATAAAGACTTCAGAAAAAACTGACAGGATTAAAGAATATTCAACTTAGTGTAACCTCAGGATCCCAGAGAATAAAGAAACTTGATGGGCAGGGGAATTAAAATTCATCCAGGAGAATTTTAATTCATTTTAGAATTAAAACTCATACAGACTGGGTCTATTGAGAGGCAGTAGTTATTGAGGGCACAGACTCTGAAGCCAGACTACGTGGGTCCAAATTCTACTCTGCTACCTATTGACTAATGATTGTAAACAAACTGGTTAAATTCTTTGGGCCTCAGTTTTTTCATCTGTAAAATGAAAATAAAAGTAGTACCTTTTCTTTTCTTTTTTTCTTTTGTATCTCATAGCTAATACTTAGAATGGTGCCTGGTATACAGTAAGCACTCTATTAGCTATTATTATTTTTGTTGTTGTTAATTTACTTAGAGCAAAACAAGAAGCTTCCTAAGATATTTCTAGGTTCTTGCTAAGATATTCATTTAAAGTTAGATGCAAAGTTAATAAATTTTATTTTACTCTAACTAATTTCAACTTTTATTTTAGATACAGGGCCAAATGTGCAGGTTTGTTACCTGGGGATATTGTGTGATGCGGAGGTTTGAGGTACGTTTGATCCCACCACCCAGGTACTGAGCATAATGTCCAATAGGTAAAACTTTCAATCACAAATCAGTAAGAGAAAATGTTTGTTTCAGGAAGTAGAATGCATTTACTTTAATTTTAAGTCAATTTTATTGGTCTGAACCATGGCATGTAAATTGTAGACCCTAGGTGGGGCTGTTATCCTCGCAGGCATGTTACTAAATAACAGAGCATCCATAGGAATTCTGAACTCAAATGCAATGTGAAACCTGATTTCATTGACATTGGCTTTGGAGTAAATGCCCCAAAATTCAAATCCAGTCTCTTAA
Organism: Mandrillus leucophaeus; assembly: GCF_000951045.1. Taxonomy (NCBI): domain Eukaryota; kingdom Metazoa; phylum Chordata; class Mammalia; order Primates; family Cercopithecidae; genus Mandrillus; species Mandrillus leucophaeus. Next base: position 170,546 of record NW_012101332.1, on the reverse strand, counting down.
CTATTAAGGGAGAAGCAACTACAGGAATGGATTAAGGAACATTTCATGAGGCTCAGTGAGGTATGGTGAAAATGAAAGCATTTAGTGCAAGTGCCATTCACAAACCATCAAAGTTCTGTCCAGTCCTTGAGGAAGAGAGAAGAAATTCAGCTAGTTTCTTAATAATTACTCCTAAATTTGTGGAAGAGAAAGCTACTATTTCAGAAAACGGAGTCTACATTATTTGACATAGGTGACCTTACCCAGTGAGACCAAGTTACTATAATTCTCCAACATCACATCTCTGTACAATTTCCTCTGAGTAGTGTCCAGGCACTCCCATTCCTTCTGAGAGAAGTCTATAGCCACATCCCTGAATGTCACCAATGCCTGAAACCATAAACCAACATATTACTGGTGAAATTACACAACAAGTATTTTAAAAAGAAGCAAAGGAGATAAAAGGTTTCATTGCAGCAAGGGGTACCATACTAAACTCTAGGCTGGGGCTGAAAGCTTATGATAAAGAGAGAAGAAAGGAACCAGGTGTTCTAAAGCAGAGTCACCTCATTTTCTTGAAGAATCCAGCCAATGTATGCAAAATTTCCTGTATATTACGGGGTTCTTTACTCAAAACATTCCTGGGAACAAATAAATGTTTCCCAATTCAATTAAACAGTGGATACAAGCAAATAAACTATATTTCTACCTCAAAAATTCTCAATAAATTATTACTTAATAATAAATCCTTTAAGAAAACCACTTAATAAATAACTTAAAGAAAAAAGAATCCTATATCTTCTTTTTCCTTTAAGTTTATCTATCTATCGATCAATCAATTGATCAATCGATATGGGGATCTCGCTCTATTGCCCAGGATGGAGTACAGTGGTGAACTCAGAAGTTCAAGGCCATAGTACCTCACTGCAAATCTGGGAGAATACAATTATCTAATATTTATGTATCTGGATGATTTTCTTATAAGTACTACACACCTTCTTTGTTCTTGAGATTAAGAATACCGATGTAATGAACCAGAATCATCCTGATGTCAAGACTAGCACATTTCGTTTAACCACAAAATGCATCTTACTATGGGTTTTCACCTCAGAGATTCTCAGGAAAGATCCCGTGACCTCTCTATAAGCAGGCCCCAACCACATACTGAAACTGAGGCCAATCAATATTAAACTGCGTTTTATCTACAGACACAGGATCTGTGGAAAACTGCAGTGCTTTCCTATGTGTAGTCAAATGAGTCCATTCTTGGTTTCATTACACCTCAGATCCGACAAAGGATGGTAAAGTACCTCCATCTAGGAACTTCATGTCTGTCCATCCCTGCTCTGGACAGACTGAGTACCCTGAATGATCTGGTCAATGTGCACATGGATACTGGTTAGAAAAGAGAGGGGGCATAAGGGAGGAGCTTGGGAATGTGGGGATTAAGAAAAAATTGTGTTAGGAAGTGTCAGCATAAAGAGCGAAAATGTTCACATGATCTTGAAAAACAAAAGAATCTAAAGAAAGAAAGAGAAACTGTAACTTACATGGGCCATGGTTTTAGACTCACAAGAACTGCTCAGTCTTCCACAGGATTATTCTGCTGGGGAAGCAAAGTTCGGAGAAGCCTGAATTAGAGAAGAAAAAAATGAGGCAATGAGACTAGGTTTGCCTCAGAGGTAACAACATGATATAAATTAATAATCTTTTATTTTCCATTGTTGCTTCTAAACACCTCCCCTACACTTCCCTTACCTCACACTCTTTTTTTTTTTTTTTTTT
>NW_012101332.1:71830-168572 GCF_000951045.1 Mandrillus leucophaeus | reverse complement strand
CCGTGTTAGCCAGGATGGTCTCGATCTCCTGACCTCGTGATCCGCCCGTCTCGGCCTCCCAAAGTGCTGGGATTACAGGCTTGAGCCACTGTGCCCGGCCCTCCAACACACTCTTACCACACCAAGGGAACCTGGCTTACGAGGATGGACACAGTGCAGAGGTTCTCCTGCGTTAGAACACACAACAAATATTTCAGCAGGAGAGTTCTGGGCCAATCCCCACTATGAGGATACTGATCTAGACCCAAGGCTGGGATGTTCAGAACTGCCCAGAGTAGATTCTCTTCCCTCGATTCTCACCATCTAAAGGGGACAGACCACATTGTCCAAAGCAGACTGCCTTCATGGCCTTAGGAGCTTCCTGGCTTCCTCAGACTTAAAGACAAAAGATAGAACAGACTAGGAGTTTGCAACCTGTGGCCCATGGGCCAGATCTGGCCCGCCCACATGTTTTTGTAAATAAAGTTGGAATAGAACACAGCTATGCTCATTTGTTTACTTCTGACTATGGCTACTTTCAGAAAGCTACAGTAGCCAAGTTGAGTAGTTGCAATGGAGACTGTATGGGCCACACGGCCTAAAATACTTCCTATTTGACCCTCTATAAAAACCATTTGCTGGCCGGGCATGGTGGCTCACATCTATAATCCCAGCACTTTGGGAGGCTGAGGTGGGCGGATCACCTGAGGTCGGGAGTTCAAGACCAGCCTGACCAACATGGAGAAACCCTGTCTCTACTAAAAATACAAAATTAGCTGGGTGTGGTGGTACACACCTGTAATCCCAGCTACTCAGGAGGCTGAGGCAGGAGAATCGCTTGAATCTGGGAGGCGGAGGCTGCGGTGAGCTGAGATCGTCCCATTATACTCCAGCCTGCGCAACAAGAGCGAGACTCCGTCTAAAAAAAAAAAAAATAGTTGCCGATTCCTGGCATAGACAATCCATGATGGCCTTTATCATTGCAAAATTATACTTGCACACTGGGATCCCTTTTCCTAGCCTGAACTAGAACTCCCACAATCCTCAGCGCTCACCACTACCCATTTCCTTCAATCAGAAGAGTCCCCAGGGTCCCTGCAGGACATCATTCACCCTCCCTTCTCCCTCAGTACTCAGAGGGAGAAGTAAGTTTATGGCCCTGGAAGCAATTAAAAAAATCAACTTTTATGTGATGCATACCTTATATATAGATATTTAATCCTTAGAACATCTCTACAGTGTCATTATTATCTCCACTTCAACATCAGAAAAACAGAAACCTAAATCCACTGTTAATAAACAAGACATCTGAGTTCTGAATCCACAATTCTCCAACTACAAAGCCAGTTCTTTTTCAACTGTGCTCTTGTTACTGATACCCAGATTTTCTTATTATGCCTAATAAAACCTGAGCGTGAATAATGACTAGGGTTTAATGACTAAAAGCTATTAAATGCTGCTACTCATTAAGATAATATACGTTAGAGTGGCAAATAGCATTTTATATTTACAACACGGGAACATTGAAAAGACTGATAATAACATGTTGAACTGGAGTAAAATAGATGCCCTCACACCATGTTATATACTGGTGCCACCTTAAAGAGGGTAAATTACAAATTTATATTAGTAGAATTTAATAATGTGAGCCAGATGTTTCAGTAATCTCACTCCTATGACCCTGTCTAAGGAAAATAATTATATATGTTCACTAGGATATATGCAGACAGGTGCAGATAGACTAATTTTAAAATGGAAAAAGCTAGATACAAACATAAATTAGACTTCAATAAAGAACAGGTTAAATAAATTCTAGGGTATCCATATAATAGAAAATAAAGTAGCCATCAGAAATAATATGGATTGGGAGTCTGCAAACTTTTCCTGCAAAGAACCACATAATAAATATTTCAGGCTTTGTGGGCCAGCTGGAGGATCCCTTGAACCCAGGAGTGCGAGACTGCAGTGAGCTATAACGGCACCACTGCACTCCAGCCTGGGTGAGACAGTGAGACCCTGTCTCTTTAAAACAAACAAATACAGTATCTGCAAAGTGCAATAAAATGACGCACAATAAAATGAGGTATGCCTACATTATCATTAATGTTGACATGAATATCTTCAAACAAGAGGGAAGAAAGTACATTTGTCTATAAAAGGGCAACACAACAGATCCTTGCGGTGATGGAAATGATCTGTCTTGACTATCAATGTCAACATCCTGGTTGTCATATTATACTACAGTCCTGCAAGATGTTATCATTGGAGAAGACTAGGTTGAAGATAACACACAATGTCTCTATTATTTCTTACAACCTCATATGAATCTGCAATCATCTCAAATTGAAAAACTAATTTAAAGAAATTTTAAGAATTTCATTTCCAAATATTTGCTAGATGAATTAAGTTTTTACCCCCTTCAAATCCTGAAGGCAAATTAATGCTCCAGGTTGTACTGTTCAATAGAAAGACTGCTAGTCATATATAGCTGTTTACATTTAGATTTATTAAAATTGAACACAATTTTACAAATTCGTTCTTCAGTCAAACCAGCCATATTTCAGGTTCTCAGTAGCCATATGTAGCTAGTGGCTACTGTATTGGAGAGCACAGATATACAAAATGGAACCCAGTTTTGCAGAAATTTCTGTTAAAAAGCATTGTTCCAAAGTGTTACACGACTGATACCCTCACTTTACAGGTGACAAAACTGAAGCCAGGAGATATCTGTATAACACAGCGCTGCACACATCGTGCTCATTCTCACAATATTATGCTCACACACTTCTTCCCCCACATCCACTGCCACAAGTGAATTCTCAATGAGTCATTCACTAAATGTATATAATTTCATAGGAATGTATTTTAAATTCATGACCATGCAAAGAAAAATCAATTTCTTACAGGATATACTCAGTCGCAGGCTGAATCTGATTCAACAGACATCACCCTCAAAGCTATAATCAAACCATTCCCAAGACCCTTCCGCACACAATCCTAATGCGCCAATAATAGCCTCTCCACAGTCTCAAGCATAATCTGACGCACATCACACAGGCATGGCCACTATCCACTCTGCCCCCACAGAGGACACTCGGACACGGACACGCGAGCGCACAGACACAGACACACACACACGGCCGTGAAGAATGCGTCACACTTCCGAACCCCGGTGAGCAGCAACCCGGTATCGTGGCCACTGCGTCACGGCCAGAGCTGTCAGAGAGAAATCCAGACCTTACTTGACAGCCTTTTGCAGCTCTTCTAGTCCGGGACGACATTCACCTGAAGGCACCACGGCAAGATTCAACCTCTTTGTGTGAGATTCTCTGGAATTTCTGGGGCGTTACTTGAGTATAATGGAATAGGGTAGGCTCAGACCATAGTAGGGTAAGTCCCACAGTTCGAGCAAGGGAGCCTCAGGGATCGCTCTGTTCTGGAGCGCTGGACCTGATCTTAGCCGCTGGGCCTGCGCAGAGACGACCCGGCCGGTTTCCAGTTGTAGACTACGTTTCCCGAAGGCCCCTGCGTCGCTGCGCCCCGTCGTACACCTACGCTGTTACGTCTTGACGCACGGAGCCTGTCTGCGCCGGCAGGTGAGTGGGCGGCCTCACCGGGAACCGCTTGCTGATTTTGGTTTGGCTCATAAAAAAGAAGCTCTTGTATGGTGCTGGGAATACCGGGGTCCTGGCTTGGGCTCGGTGCTGACAGGAAAGGGACGGTGCTCTAGGCTGATTACTTATGGAAGTCGGCCTTGCGGATGCGGAGGGGTGTCGGCACCGTCACTTTGGTTCTGGGAGCGGCGGGGGCGTGGTGCTGCTAGTTGTGTTCCTTCGCTCCGAATTTATAAGTGTGCGCCTGGAGCCCCTGTCCGGGAATAAAATCGGCACCATCACTTTGGGATAGGGAGCCTAGAGAGAGAGGCGGTTGTTACTAGTAGTGTTCCTCCGCCCTGGACGTGTGCGTGTGCGCTTGTGCGGCCGCGGGGTGGGCTCTCCTGCCGCCTGGTAATGCTCCCAGCCCTTGGCCCTCCCGTGCCGCAGTACTCCTCGTGTGACACGGACAGCGTTACGCCAGCTGAGAATCGTGCGGTTACAGCTGCTGCAGTTCCTTTGCAGAGTAAGAGGCTCTTTTTGAGGTTTCCCTGATGGTGAGGCTTTACCACGGAAGTATCTTAGGAAGAAGACCACTGTTAAAGATGTCCCATTCTAGCTTGAGAGCCCTGTGGGGAAGACTAATCCTTTTGTAGAGGGTGGTGTGATCCTAAATTGTTTTGTCTGCTCCGAGAGCTCTGATGTTCTATGAGTCGTTTTTCTTTTCTCTGTTCTGTGTTTTCGAAGAGAGGCACCCAGAGGAAAAGAGTATCGCACTTCTGAAAGTCTTGTGTGAAGTTCCTATTTTCTTTCTAACCTCAAATTTCTTCCTTTCCGAAACGTTTTCTACTTCCAGCAACATCTTCCTAAGGAAGAACCTGCCATTCTAGTGACTGATCCTTAGGCACCCCATAAATGATGCTCCGGGGATGGGATCATCAGCTTAGCTCTACTCCCCAGCCACACTACACTTCCCCTTTCCACCCAGTGATACAACACTCCTTTCTGGTCTAAGGTTTTTTTGTTTTGTTTTTGAGACGGAGTCTCGCTGTGTCGCCCAGGCTGGAGTGCAGTGACTCGGTCTCGGCTCACTGCAAGCTCCGCCTCCCAGGTTCACACCATTCTCCTGCCTCAGCCTCCCAAGTAGCTGGGACTACAGGCGCCCGCCACCACGCCCAGCTAATTTTTGTGTGTGTGTGTGTTTTGTTTTTTGTTTTTGAGACGGAATCTCGCTCTGTCGCCCAGGCTGGAGTGCAGTGGCCGGATCTCAGCTCACTGCAAGCTCCGCCTCCCGGGTTCCCGCCATTCTCCTGCGTCAGCCTCCCGAGTAGCTGGGACTACAGGCGCCTGCCACCTTGCCCGGCTAGTTTTTTTGTATTTTTTAGTAGAGACGTGTTAGCCAGGATGGTCTCGATCTCCTGACCTCGTGATCCACCCGTCTCGGCCTCCCAAAGTGCTGGGATTACAGGCGTGAGCCACCGCACCCGGCCTGGTCTAAGGTTTTGATGAAAAATAACTGTACTTTCTGGAGGGAAATTTGAAGACTTTTACAATTTTAACTTTATTGTGGATGTTTTCAGGCAGGATAAAGAATAATACAAACCCCAACATGTTCAACACCTAGCTGTAATTAAAAACATTTGTAAATACCTTTGTATCAGTCCTTCCCCCTTTTTTCCTGTAGTATTTGAAAATCATATTTTATCCTCCTATAAGCATATATGACCAAAAAGATGTTATATTTTAAAATAACCATGATGCTGTTATACCAACATTAAAAAAAAAAAACTAACAATAAGTTTAAAACAATAAGTTTGTTTCTTATGTTGGTGTAACAGCGTGGTAGTGATTTCGTAATATGGTATACCCCCATATTCAAATTTTCGCAATTATTTCGAACACATATTTTTACAATAGGTGTGTTCAAATCTGGATCCAGATAGAGTCCACACATTGCATTTGGTGGCCAAACCTCTTAAACTTATTTAATCCATGAGAGTTTCCCTCCTGTGTTTTCTTTTGGTTTGTTTTAATTGGTGCTGTTGATTTGTAGAAAAACTAGATCATCTGCCCCGTAGAATATTTTGTATACTGCTTTTAGCTAATTGCTTCTTTGTACTGTCATATAATTTGTTTTCCGTTCCTTCATATTTCTGTAAACAGGCAGTTAGATCCAGAGGCTTGATTGGATTCGGATCAGGTTTTCCATAAATCACGTTTAATTCATAGTTGATATTATTTCCTATGACATCACATCATGAGGCCCTTACAGTCTGGTGTCCCACTTTCAATGATGTCATATTGATGTGTTTAAATGCTGCCCTTGTAATCCTTTCCTTTTTTTCACCTAAAGCGTGCATTCTCAGGCCGGGCGCAGTGGCTCAAGCCTGTAATCCCAGCACTTTGGGAGGCCGAGGCGGGCGGATCACGAGGTCAGGAGATCGAGACCATGCTGGCTAACCCGGTGAAACCCCGTCTCTACTAAAAAATACAAAAAACTAGCTGGGCGAGGTGGCAGGCGCCTGTAGTCCCAGCTACTCGGGTGGCTGAGGCGGGAGAATGGCGTAAACCCGGGAGGTGGAGCTTGCAGTGAGCTGAGATCCGGCCACTGCACTCCAGCCTGGGGGACAGAGCGAGACTCCGTATCAAAAAAAAAAAAAAAAAAAAGCATGCACTCTCAATGAGGGGGGAGGATATCACCTTCCAAGGGGGTGAAACTTGGTTTTTGAGAAATAAGAGGACAAAAACTCTTAGGTATTACAATGATCTGTGGTCCTTCAAAGGGCCACAGTACATAAACATATATACAGTATATCTATGGTAATAAAATTTCATGAGAGTGGTGGCTTTTAGAGAAAAGTATCAAAAAGACTCCTAGGGATATGACCATGAAAAATTTTAGAAGGGTTAAGCAGCACTGACCTAAAGGTTATAACGCCCACGTACGATTGATACCACGATCCATTCTTTCTTTTTTTTTCCTAACTGTCGCCCAGGCTGGAGTGCAGTGGTACGATCTCGGCTCACTGCAGCCTCCACCTCCTGGATTCAAACGCTTCTTCTGCCTCAGCCTCCTGAGTAGCTGGGATTACAGGCGTGTGCCACCACACCTGGCTAATTTTTGTATTTTTAGTAGAGACAAGGTTTCACCATGTTGCCCAGGCTAGTCTTGAACTCCTGGCCTCAAGTGATCCACCCACCTCAGCTTCCCAAAGTGCTGGGATTACAGGTGTGAGGCACCATGCCTGGCCTATTATTTCATTAACGGTTATATATGGTGATTTAAAAAAATTCTCTCAATTCCTTCTGTATTCATTAGTTACAGTTCTTCTATATATAAGAATTTTTCTTCGTCAAGTATTTGGTTATCTTAAAATACAGTCCATAGCCAGGCGCAGTGGCTCACGCCTCTAATCCCAACACTTTGGGAGGCTGAGGCAAGCGAATCATCTGAGGTGGGGAGTTCGAGGGCAGCGTGACCAACATGGAGAAACCCCATCTCTACTAAAAATACAAAATGAGCCGGGCATCGTGGCGCATGTCTGTAGTCCTAGCTACTCGGGAGGCTGAGGCAGGAGAATCACTTGAACCCGGGAGGCGGAGGTTGCGGTGAGCCGAGATGGTGCCATTGCACTCCAGCCTGGGCAACAAGAGTGAGACTCCATCTCTAAATAAATAAATAAATAAATAAATAAATAAAGTTCATATGGAAAGGCAGAATAATTGATTTGATTCTTTCCCTTTATGTATTTTCAGAGAAATGAGTTGGTGCCCTTCAACCATCTAAGGAGTCCCAAAAGTGAGTGAGTTTGTTTTGAATACCGTATGTTTCAAACTGTTGCGATCATTATTCTGTCTTATATCAAACTGCTCTTTTTTAAGCCAGTGGTAGTCCTTTCCAGGCAGTTCTTTTTTTTTTTTTTTTTTTGAGACGGAGTCTCGCTCTGTCGCCCAGGCTGGAGTGCGGTGGCCGGATCTCAGCTCACTGCAAGCTCCGCCTCCCGGGTTTACGCCATTCTCCTGCCTCAGCCTCCCGAGTAGCTGGGACTACAGGCGCCCGCCACCTTGCCCGGCTAGTTTTTTGTATTTTTTAGTAGAGACGGGGTTTCACCGGGTTAGCCAGGATGGTCTCGATCTGCTGACCTTGTGATCCGCCCGTCTCGGCTTCCCAAAGTGCTGGGATTACACGCTTGAGCCACCGCGCCCGGCCTTCCAGGCAGTTCTATGTCTTTCTGTCATGATTCTAGTAGAGTTGATAGCTGATTTGCTTTCTGGCAGAACAAATGATCCCAAGATCACCTTCTACATTTCCTGTGCCAGGCCTGAAATGAGCCATTTCTCTAAGGAGTTCTGATTCCTCTTGTGGTATATAGTGTACAGTGACCACTGTCTGGGCATTAGAGTTTCTCATTGCCATAGGGCCGTCATTTAATCTAGGTCATTTCAGGGAACAAAGCTAATAACTTGTTTTTAAAGTGTAAATCATGAATCATGAATTTATAATAATAGTTCAGACAAATTACAGAGTATTTTCTTGTTTGATTTTTATACTTGTATCTCTGTTTTATGCTAACAATCTTAGTTGCTGAAACATTAATATAATTTATGTTCTTTATTCTAAAATATAATTGTTTGAAAACAACAGTAACTGTCACTACTGTTAAGATAGAGAGTGCATTTTAGATTTCTTTTGGTGTTTTTTTTTTTTTTTGCTATATTTAAGTTTCATGGATTACATTTGGTTATGCCTCTTTAGTCTTTTAATTAAAAATTAGAAATTTTTATTTTGATATAATATTACACTTACAGAGAAGTTGCAAAAATAGTAGAAAAAACTCTCCTATGCCCTTACATATTTATCAGTTTTTTAACATTTTGCTTTTTTGTTTGCTAATTCTCTCTACATATATACTTCTGAACTACTTGATAGTAGTTTTCAGACATCATTTTCCTTTATCTATAATTAGTGTATTTTCTGAGCACGGGGACTATAACTACAGTTCATTTATTAAAACAAAGAAGTGTAGCAGAGTTAAGTGATAACTATCTAATCCAGAGTTCATAGAAGAATTTCACCAATTGTTACGATTTTGTCCTTATAGCCTTTTTTTTTTTGAAACAGAGTCACACTCTGTCAAGGCAGGAGTGCAGTGTGGGGAGATCTTGGCTCACTGCAAGCTCCGCCTCCTGGGTTCACGCCATTCTCCTGCCTCAGCCTCCCAAGTAGCTGGGACTGCAGGCGCTTGCCACCATGCCCGGCTAATTTTTTGTTTTGTTTTTTTTCTTTTTTTGAGTAGAGACAGGGTTTCACTGTGTTAGCCAGGATGGTCTTGATCTCCTGACCTCGTGATCCGCCCGCCTTGTCCTCCCAAAGTGCTGGGATTACAGGCGTGAGTCACTGCGCTCAGCCCCTTATAAGCCTTTTTTGCCCCTTATCTGGTGTCCAATTCAAAATCATATCTAGGATCAAACATTTCATTTAATTAAAACATCTCTTTAGTCTCTTTTAATCGGAAACAGTTCCTGGACTTTTCTTTGATCCTTTGTGATCCTGACTTTTTTGAAAAGCACAGGCCAGTTACTTTGTAGATTGTTCCTCAGTTTGTATGTGTTTGATATTTCCTCGTGATTCAATTCAAGTGTACTTTTTTTTAAATTTTGAGATGGAGTCTCGCTCTGTTGCCCAGGCTGGAGGGCAGTGGCGTGATCTTGGCTCACTGTAACCTACGACTCCCAGGTTTAAGCAATTCTTTGCCTCAGCCTCCCAAGTAGCTGGAATTACAGGTGCCCACCACCACACCCAGCTAATTTTTGCATTTTTTTTTTTTGCAGGAATACTGCTTCAGTTTATTGGCCAGCACCTTCAGTTAGTTGCTTTTTGTATTATGTCCAGATCTGATAGGTGTATCTTCAAGGAATTTAGTCCAATAGGATCTTAATGATATTGGATTCAGAAGTCTTCTCAATTTAGTTTCAATTTGAATTTCTCTTATTTAAATGAGGATGAACATATTTTAAATGTTGAATGGCCATTGACTTTTCTTTTTTTATGAATTATCTGTTGCCTGTTTTAAATAATGATCTTTTATTTTTCTCTTGATTGTTTTCTCTTGTTTTTTAAAATACAGCTCTTTGGATTTTAGGACACTGTGTTTTTGATTTAAGTTGTGCATATTTTCTCCCATTTTGTCATTTGTCTGTGTTTGTATTCCTTTAGGCAATTTTTAAATATAGTAATATTTATTCATATGATTGTGAGACACAGAATTTTCCCCTCTTAACTGTGTCCGCAGTTAAGAAGGACACAGTCTATTTTTCCTTCTAGCATTTTTTTGATTTTTTTTTTTTTTTTTTTTTTTTTGAGATGGGGTTTTGCTCTTGTCGCCCAGGCTGGAGTGCAGTAGCATGATCTCGGCTCACTGCAACCTCCACCTACTGGGTTCAAACGATTCTGTTGCCTTAGCCTCCCAAGTAGCTGGGACTACAAGCACCTGCCACCACACCCAGCTAATTTTTGTATTTTTAGTAGAGACGGGGTTTTACCACGTTGCCCAGGCTGGCCGCGAACTGCTGACCTCAGGTGATCCACCTGCCTCAGCCTCCCAAAGTGCTGGGATTACAGGCATGAGCTACCACTTCCTGCCAATTTCATATTTTAATATTTAGATATCTTATATATTTGGAGTTAATTTTGGTATGTGGTATAAAATGGGGTTCCAATATTACCTTTCTCCAATAATATTTACTGAATAATCCACCTTTCCCCAGAGATCAGGGATTCTATTCTGTTACATTAATCTTTTCTTTCCATTCATATGCAGTATCCAACTTTTTAAAAATAAAATTTCAACTTTTATTTTAGATTCAGGGGGTACATGTGCAGGTTTGTTGTATGGTGTATTGTGTGATGCTGAGGTTTGGGGTATGATCCAGTCACCCGGTTAGTAAGCAGGATACCTGATAGGCAGGTAGGTTTCATCGTTTGCCGTCCTCCTCCTCTCCCTGCTCTAGTAGTTGCCAGTGTCAGTGTTCTCATCTTTATGTTCATGTGTACCCAGTGCTTAGCTTCCAGTTATAAAGGATAACATGTGGTATTTGGTTTTGCTTCTGTGTTAATTCATTTAGGATAATGGCCTCTAGCCACATCTATGTTGCTGCAGAGGACATGATTTCGTTCTTTTTTACAGTATCCAACATTTTAATGATAGGAGTGGTATTCTGAAATCTCTGCTGTCTTTATTATCAGGCATTTTCTTCCAATTCTTGCTTTTTAATATTCTTGCTTGTTGAATTTAAATTGAATATATCTGCTTTCATACTTGTATTTTTATTGGGGTCATAGTTAATTTGTATATCATGTATCAAATATCCTATTAACTTGCAGAGATTAACATCTTTATATCATTTTATATATATAATTTTAACCCATGGGATTTTTTTTTTTTTTTTTTTTTTTTTTTTTTTTTTCTCTGTCACCCAGGCTGGAGTGCAGTGGTGTGATCTTGGCTCACTGCAACCTCTCTACCTCCTGGGTACAAGTGATTCTCCTGCTTTAGCCTCCCAAGTAGCTGGGACTACAGGCGTGCACCACCATGCCCGGCTAATTTTTGTATTTTTAGTAGCCATGTTGGCCAGGCTGGTCTCGAACTCCTGACCTCAAGTGATCCGCCTGCCTCGGCCTCCCTGGGATTACAGGCATGAGCCACCACACGCAGCCAACCCATGTATCCTTAATGAAGATGATATTGCCTCAACGGAGTTGAAAACTGGTTAGCGGGGAGGACAAAATCTTAGATAGTACAGTGGCTTTTGGCGCTTCAAAGCTCAACTATACCAAACAAAATCTTACTTAAATTATTTACTTGCTCTCTTACCGGGTTTTCTTGGTATCACACGAGCAACACTGATGTTAAGTTCATGGATTATACATGTACGCAAGATCAGTGCTACCAAAAAAAAAAAAAAGGATCAGTGCTACAAAACTATGGCAGGTAGATGGCTGTAGTTGGAGAATGCTCAATCTTGAAGTCATATTGCACGAGGTGGCGTGCTGCGCCCACATTGGCTGTCATGTGAATGTTGTTCATATTTGACCCTCAGTGCTTTTGTGTGTGCCATGGCTTGGAGAATTAGATTACAGTTAAAATAGTTTGTTTTGTTATTCTACAAAAGTTATTCAACCTGTGAAATAAACAAATCCAGACTTAGGTAAGGAATGACTATTTATTCATAGAAACATTGCAGTAAGGGAAGAGGTGTTGTAATTGGAAGAACACTACAACCGTAAGATCTGCAAGCATAGCAAAGGTCAGGCATAAAGGAATTTTCTTTTATAGGGAAGAGTAAACAGGCAAAAAAGAACTAGCTTCAGGGGAGTGGGATGAGACTGTTTTGGATCTGTTGACTCTGATGTGTCTGTCAAAATGTCTGTGAGTCTAGCTGATGTTCATGATGTCTGAAAGGAGGCCACATTTTGGTCTCTGAAGCGCCTTCCTAAGATTGGGAGCAAAGCACCTCACTTTGGGTCCAGGGGGATGGTGGGGGGCTCCCTGGGCATGCCCCTGTTCTACTGTGGAGGTGAAGATGCCATGGGAAAGTAACAGCACCTAGGGTCCTGTTCAACATGAACATTAAGGAAAGGTCTGGCCTGAACCCCTTCTGCAGTAGCTGGCTTCCACTGGGTTTGTGGAAGGACTGAGATTTTTTCCAAATTCCCAAAAGAGGAGAAGTAAAGGTAGTTCTAAGTAGTTTTATTTTGTGGGCTGTGAGCCAACTCAATCTTGTGGCTTTTTTTCCTTCTCCAGCACTGGCTTCTCTGGACTTTGCACACCTCCAGGAAAGGAACCCAGAAAATCGATCAGTTCTGACAATTCTAAAAAACCATGCCCCACGTGAGTTGCTGTTTCTTTCCTTCTTGAAGTACAATCATTTTGTTGTGTAATGTGAACACCAGATTTATTTATCCCAGAATTTCCTGCCTTGTTTGGTCCCTTAAGGGAACTGCTGCCAAAGTCTCCCATTCTAGTGAGTAATAGTAGCAAAGAGCCCAATTCTTCTCAGTGCTTTTCCCCTCTCCAAACAGTTTTTAGATGTTCATTCAGCAGATAATTCTGCATTGTCTACAGGCATAGTCTTCTTCCCAGAGCTCTGAGGGAAAAGAAATACCTCCTTTTAAGAATGGTACACGTTAGTACCACGGTTTGGTGAGGTAGAGATGAGTGTTTGAATGTGACACATGACAAAGTTTGGTCTTCTCTATAAACTTGCGTTTTCCACTTGAAAGTGACAGCATTTTTTTGTTGGATGTTCCTAGTCTCAGTGTGTGGCAGGATTTTCCGTGAAACTTTGAGGATTGAATGGGAACAGGGTCCTGTGAAGGAAGGGCTCTTGTTCCTGATATAGTTTCCTGTTGCTGCTGTTACTAATAACCACTATACTTAGTGGCTTAAATCAGTATAATTATGATTTATACTTCTGCTGGTCAGAAGTCTGAAATCAGTCTGAAAGGGCTAATATCATAGTATTAGCAGAGCCATGTTCCTTCTGGAGGTTCTAGAAGACTGGAGAATCTGTTTCCTTGTCTTTTTCTGGTTCTAAAGGCGATCCACGGTCCCTGGGGTGTGGCTTCCATCTGTTTTCAAAGCCAGCAATCACATTTCGACCTTTGCTTTCATCATCACATTTCCTTCTTTTACTCACCTGCCTCCCTCTATCACTTATAAATACATTGGGCCCAACCAGATAATCCAGGATAACCCCCTCTCAAGATCCTTAATTTAATTGCACTTCTAAAGTCCCCTTTGCCATGTAAGGTAAGGTATACATAGGTTTTGTAACCAAATTCAGGTCCAGACTACTTGCCACTTGAAAGCTCAAGAGATGAGCATTGGTGAAAGGAAGGTTAGCTTTATTCAGGAAGCCAGCAACTCAGGGGAGGCAGTGAACTAGTGTTCAAAGACCACTGAGTTCTGTCTCCATATCAGGGGATTTTAAGGGAAATTAGGAAAAATGATGATCAAAACATTCTTGTGAAATGTGCAGTCTCAGGTCATTACTTTCTTGATCAGTGTTTTGTGGCCTTCTGTAGGTGCCGTCAGCCTATTCTTATCAGGCCGGTCAGCCCATTCCCAGAGTTGTTAGTCTGCGTATTTTAATTCTCTTATCTCTGTTGAAGGTCCTGTTTTCCTGAGACTGTTCTTACTGAATAATCTACAAAGTCAAGCAAAGTAATAATTATATTTAAGCAAGCAAGCTTTTTTTTTTTTTTTTTTTTTTTTGAGATGGAGTCTCGCTCTGTCGCCCAGGCCGGAGTGCAGTGGCCGGATCTCAGCTCACTGCAAGCTCCGCCTCCCGGGTTCACGCCATTCTCCTGCCTCAGCCTCCCGAGTAGCTGGGACTACAGGCGCCCGCCACCTCGCCCGGCTAGTTTTTTGTATTTTTAGTAGAGACGGGGTTTCACCATGTTAGCCAGGATGGTCTCGATCTCCTGACCTTGTGATCCGCCTGTCTCGGCCTCCCAAAGTGCTGGGATTACAGGCTTGAGCCACCGCGCCCGGCCGCAAGCTTTTCTTTAACATTGAGTCAGTACTGTTACTGTTTCAGGGATTAGGTTGTGGACATGTTTGGGGGGCCTTTATTCTGCCTTCCACAACCCTCTTGCCCAGGAACCAATGAGAGAGGATGATCATAGTCAAGTTCACCTTGCGATTTCCCGGAATGTACCAGTTCAGAGTGATGTCTCTGTGTGCCTGGACTGGCATCCAGTACCTTGCTGTAGCCTAGGAACAGGGAAAATAGGAGCAAATAAAACATGCCAGATGCATACTCTCAAGAATTATAGATTCTAAGAGCTCAAAGACATTAGAGAATTTGTCTAATTCAAATACTCCCAAATAAGCAGATCATTTTGTACATAAAATGGAAATATCATATGTCCATTCTATTCTGTGACATAATAACTTGATGAATCTGAGTCTTCAAAAAATTCTTAGGTTATATTCAAATTTTATTTTCTAACCTAGGGATTTGTTAAACATTGGAAAAAATTCATCTTTTTAAAAGTCTTTAAAGGCAGAAGGGAGAGCAAGAACTTGTATTGATTGAGAGTATATTAGTTATTGAGGATTTGAAAGCTTAATCTGCTGTGCAGTTAAAATCTGCTGTGAAATAAATGCATGCAGTATTTTATTTAATCAAGAAACTGCACACATCTGGACATTTGGCGTTTTAAATTCTCAGACCTTTTTGGATAATGGAATTGTTCTATTGTACACAGGAAGTTTTATCTGTGGCAATAGGAATGATAGAGAATCATGTTAATACTATGGTTTAGGCAACCAATTTCCTGTTGAAAACAACACAAAAAAGTAACACAAAAGTGTTACTTGCTTCCTTCAATTACCTCCTCCATTTTCTTCTCATTTCACTTCAGAATCATTGCTGTATTTTCACAAGTAATGGATTTTTTGTTTCAGTTGTTGGTGACTTTCAGGGATGTGGCCATTGACTTCTCTCAGGAGGAATGGGAGTGCCTGGACCCTGCTCAGAGGGACTTGTACAGGGATGTGATGTTGGAGAACTACAGCAACCTGATCTCACTGGGTAAGATCATCCTACATAATATTCAGAATTTGTTCCCCATAATTTCTGCCTCATTCATTGTGAATTTCTGATCTCCATTCCCTGAGGAAAGGCTTACGTTTGAGTAGAAGGAGAAATGGACAGCTCCACTGTGTACCTTTTATCTCTTATCCTTTAGACTGTCACATTTTTCTCTGTCTCTTCCTGTCAGTGTCTCCCTTCTTTGATGGCCAATGGACTAGATTTGAATCTGGGAATCCCCTAGCATGACCATGTACCATTTCCTTTCTTTTAAGCTGGATGTGCAGTCCCTAAGCCAAATGTATGTTCCTTACTAGAGCAAGGAAAGGAGCCCTGGATGCTGATGAGAACCATGACAAGAAGACAGAGCTCAGGTGAATAAGGGCTGGTCAGTGTCAGCTATTGCTAATAGTACAGCTGATCTGTAGGTGGCAGCACTTTGACGTGTCTGCATGAAGCTCTCTTCAAAGGCCTGTGGAAAGAAGGCTTGAGACGTAGGGAGAGCAGGAAGGTTATGTCTGTGAGTTCCCAGTGGAACCTCCCTCCCAACTCCCATTTGCCACTCTTCTGTTTTACATTCCATTTTTGTTTTAATAAGGGAGCTACCTTTGGTCTAGTCTCTTGGCCACAATGCTTTTATCTATTTTTCCAATTATGTTTTTTCCCAGTTGCTCTTTTATAGTTAAACTTGGATAAGTATCTCTAGCCAGCACATACCTGCTGAGACTTTGCTATGTTCATAGGTTAGGAGGACCAGGAATGATAGCTCTGGGGAGGTAACATTTGAATTGAGACCTGAATAAAGTTGGCTATAAATCAGGGAAATGTGTGTTCAGGCAGAGGGAAGAGAAGATCCTGAGAGACACGGAGCTTCACTTGTTTGAGAATCAGCAAGAAGGCCAGTGTGGCTACTGAAAGTGGAAATTCGAGGTGAGGTCAGAGAAATAGGCAGAGGTCAAATCATGCAGGACCTTGTTGGTTGTTGCAAGCGGTGAGATTTTATTCTAAGTGTGATCAGGAGCCCCTGGCTGATTTTTTTGCAGATAAGTAAAGGATCTTTGTTTAAAGGTCACTCTTGAGTGCTATGTGGACAGTGAGGATAAGAATGAAAGCAGGGGCCGGGCGCGGTGGCTCAAGCCTGTAATCCCAGCACTTTGGGAGGCCGAGACGGGTGGATCACAAGGTCAAGAGATCGAGACTATCCTGGCTAACACAGTGAAACCCCGTCTCTACTAAAAAATACAAAAAACTAGCCAGGTGAGGTGGTGGGCGCCTGTAGTCCCAGCTACTCGGGAGGCTGAGGCAGGAGAATGGCGTAAACCAGGAGGCGGAGCTTGCAGTGAGCTGAGATCCGGCCACTGCACTCCAGCCTGGGCGACAGAGCGAGACTCCGTCTCAAAAAAAAAAAAAAAAGAAAGAAAGCAGGAAGACTAATGAGAGGACTACTTCAGAAGTTCACACTAGAGATAACAGTGACTTGGAATTGGGTTTAATATGTGGAGGTGATGAAAACAGGTAATATTTTGAAAGTAGATTTAATACCTTCATAATGGAGTTATTTTGAAGATTGGCAATAGAGGCCTCAGGGTTTGGAAGGCTGGAGAAGGAAGTCAAGAGTTATGTATTTGATATGCTCGTTAGATATCCGTGTGGTGAAGTTAGATAAGCATTTGGAAGCCTGTGGGTGGAGGGGATAGTCAGGACTGAAGAGATAAATACAGGATTAATCTCTGTACCGAGGAACTGAATGAGGTTATGGAGCAAATTGGTTTAGATGGAAGGCAAGGTACAGTTCAAGGACTGAACCATAGGGTGTTCCAACATTCAGTCAGGAACAATCTAGCAAAGGAAATTGAGGACTAACCTGAGTAACCTGTGACCTAGGAAGAAGGAATGCAGTGTATTGGAAGCCAACTGACAAAAGGACGAAGCAGTTAACTCAGAGAGAGAACGCTAAGAGTTCAAGTAAGAGGAAGGCTGAAAACTGGCTATTGGATTTGGCAAGATGAAGGGTGTTGGTGACCCTGACAAGGTGGGTTTGGAAATGAGAGGAACAAAAACCTCATTGGAGAGTATTTAAAAGAGAGTGAGAAAGAAGTAAGTCAACAATAAAAACTAGAGTGGGACAGTGAATTAACTCACCAGGCACTGTTGAAGGCCCATTTGAGGAGCCCTCAAAGTTACAAATAGAGTTTACAAATATTTTAGAAGGTTTTAAGAACACTGTAATAATTAGGGGAAAGAAATGTGATTACAGTTTGTATATGCAGTATTATTTCAACTACATAAAAATCCATGGAACAAATTTAGGAAGGAAATATGGCAAAATGTTAATTATGGTGGTAGGAGAGAAAGAAAAGCAAAAGGTATAGACAGGAAGCGTGCATACCTCTTGAGAAGTGTTACCACTCTCCTGTCCACTGCAGCTCCTGTCCACTGCAGGGTGAACCACAGAATCAGGAGATCTTTTTGTTTTGTTTTTGTTTTGTTTTGTTTTCAAAGGAGAATCTTTAAAATGGTGGTAAGCTGGGCATGATGGCTCAAGCCTGTAATCCCAGCACTTTGGGAGGCTAAGGTGGGTGAATTGCTTGAGCCCAGGAGTTCGGGACCAGCCTGAGCAACACAGCAAAACTCCATCTCTACTTAAAATAAAAATTAACAGGGTATTTTGGCATATGCCTGTGGTCCTAGCTACTTTGGAGACTGAGGTGGGAGGATCATTTGAGCCCCAAGGTCGAGGTTGCAGTGAACCATGATCACGCCACTGCATTTCAGCCTGGGCAACAGCAAGACCACGTCAAAAAAAAAAAAAAGAAAGGAAAGGAAAAGGGAAAGGGAAAGGAAAGGAGAGAAGGAGAAAGAAAGAAAGAGAGAGAGAGAGAAAGGAAGGAAGGAAAGAAAGGAAGGAAATGAAAGAAAGGAAGAAAGCTGGAGGGGTGGTATAAAGGTAAATGATCTGGTAACTTAAGTGGTGGTGGTCAAAAAGGACGGTTGCTTGAAATTGTGCTTTAAGAGGTGTTATTGGTAATAACATCCTTTGACATTATATATTATTATGTTAGTACAAGTTGTGCTAATCATTGTTGAAAAGAGACTATTATGGATTTGGCAATTGGGGGTAGAAAACATGATGTTTGGGAATGAAATGTTTAGAATATAAATAAATGGTCCTAATGTTGTAGGAATAGTGAAAGATGTAAATAAATTATAGCTTGCCTTTTTCCCAAGGGGGTCTCATGTTTTAAGCCTTCAGTGTTCTTTGGTGATGGATTTTAAGAATAGGCATATTTCAAAAATTTTAATTGAAGTAAACAGCACTAGAATTACTGAAAAAAGTTATGTGGATGTTTTTAGTTTTGGTATTTAAACATAAATGCTGATCACTTTTCAAAGTGTTATGGTAAAACTAATTCAAGTGTAATAGGCGTCTTAGTTCATATTGTGTTACTATCAAGGATACCCTAGGCTGGGTAATTTATAAAGACCAGAGGTTTATTTGGCTCGTGGTTCTGCAGGTTGTACAAGAAGCATGGCACCTCTTGTCTGTTTGGCTTCTGGTGAGGACCTCAGGCCGCTTCCATTCATGATGGAAGGTGAAGGGGAGCCAGTGTGTGCAGAGATCACATGGTGAGAGAGGGGAAAGGTGACAGGCTTTTTTTTTTTTTTTTAAACAGCTCTCCTGAGAACTAGTAGAGCGAGAGCTCAGTCATCCTTGAGGGAGGGCATTAATCTGTTCTCTGGGGACCAGCCCCCATGACCCAAGCACCTCCCACTAAACCCCATCTCCCAGGATGCCATACTGGGAACTGAATTTCAAGATGAGATTTGGTGGGTACAAACCACATCCAAACCATAGCAGATGATATTTCATGTTGTATATCCATCAATATAGTTAGAGTATTGTCGTGGCATGTCTGATAAATCAAATGTTGTGGAAAGAAAGTCAGGCTAACACCTACAAATACAAAATGGATTTTGGCTGAGGTTGAGTGTATAACCTGAAAATATGGGAATCAGTGAATAAATCCTGTAATGGTGAAGACTGCACCTATCGATAGAACATGTTAGAAATGTGCTACAGCATACTATGTATCATAAGGATTGATGTCTGCTGATGAGTTCGAACAGTTCCTGTTAGGCCTCCAACTGTCAGCAGAAAAATAAAGCCTAAATCTCATAATATAGCTGGAGATCATTTAATATTACCTCCCTGTGGGGTTGCTAGTCAGTTAAATACTTTAACTTCTGTTGGAATAGCAATAATTATAGTAGCTAGTGTAAAATACATTCAGGTATCAATGTCTATTCCTGCTGTAAATATATTGTAGTCTCATACGATAAAGCTTATGAGCTAAATCGATATTATGGGTCATATTATTTCTATATAATCAAATGGTTCTTTTTTTTCCAGAATAATAGGTAACAATATGTGAGATTATTCCAAAACCTGGTAAAATAAGAATGTACACTTTTGGATAGACAAAAAAATCAGAATAAATGTTGGTCTAAAAGTAGATCTCCTCCTCCAGCTAGATCAAAAAAAGTGTATTAAGGTTATGGTCTGTCAGCAGTATGGTGATGCTGGTTGCTAGTACTGGGAGAGAGAGTAATAAAAGCACAGCTGCAATTAATAGTGGTATCTGGTATTAGATATGGCTGGTGGCTTTATATTTATAATTGTAATAAAATTAAAATCAGTAGCTCTTAAAATTGATGAAACACCTGCAAAATGTAATGAGAAAATGGTAAGATCTGCAGAGGCTTCTGCATGTACTAGATCAGGCCATCTTGAGTTATTTTATATGGTGAAAGGTAGGGGTCCAGTTTCGTTCTTCTGCACATGGCTAGCCAGTTATCCCAGCACCATTTATTGAATAGGGAATCCTTTCCCCATTGGTTAAGGCTCACCTGTTTTCCGGTGTCACAGCACTGCTGCTTCCTGTAGAAGGGGCCTCCTCCACAGGGCCTGTGTGATTGGGTGTTGTGCTGGTGTCAGCTGGTTGGGTTGGTCTGACCTCAGGCCCTGGGGGAAACGGTCAGATGCCAGCAGAGTTGGAATGGGGCAAGTAGTTCCCCAGTTACCAAGCCCCTAGCTGGCCCACTGGACAGCCTGTGAGACCTGAAGGGGCTGGACTGCAGTCGTGCTAGCCCAGAGTTCAGGTGCTGGCTTTGATGCAGGTAGGCGGGACAGGTTGGTTTCCAGGTCACTGGTCAAACTCTCATGCAGGGTCCTACAGAACGCTTAGGTGGTGGGAGCCCAAGGGAATATCAAGGTATGTGGGGTTTGGATTTTCAGAAGGGCTCTGGGCTGCAGGTGAAATGTCCAGGTGGGGGCAGGGCGGCTGTGCTGTGGGCCTTTCACTGAAGAGGGCAGGACTCCTGCAATAGAGACTGGTGGCTGCGGGGCATGTGGCGCGCTTGCATTTCCCTCCCTTCCAAACCAGGCCGAACTTCACTGTTGAGGGCATGCAGAGGTGCGAGGTGTTATCTGTTACCTCTGGGAGTTTTGCCCCAGAGGAACACAGAACCGCAGGCCACCGCAGAGTTAAGGCGGAGGTGCCGTTGCTGCAGAGGTGCGGTTGCTGCGCTGGAAGACTGAGCTGGTGAGCCTTAGCCGCCTCAGAGAAGGTAGGGCAGGGGTTGCATGGTCTGCTATCTGGGAGGTTCCTGGGGAAATGCAGAGCCTGCCTGCAGAGTTCTTGTGGAGAGGGTCGCTATGCTGCAGAGCTCAGGCGGGAGCAGGGTGGAGCCGAGCCTTGCCTTGCCTGGCGAAGAGGGACTGGGCAGTCTGACCGCCCCTCAGCACTGTGACTGCAGCTTCCGCTGGGGTTATGGCAGCTGGCACCGAGCTGCCCAGGGATCCGGGGCTTGTGGTGCTCCACATGGGCTTGAGCAGTGCCTCTGCAAAAACTCTAGGTGGCTTTCTGTGTTGGTCTAGTGGCCCAGGGGTGGGAGTTGGCAGGTCCTCCTGTGCCCAGGATTGCAAAGGGCCATGTAGGAAGTGTGGTTCCCCCAGGGACACTCACTCTCTCACCGTTTAACCATGTTAGGGAGCTTCACCCACTCCATGCCAGTCCCAGGAAGGTGGCTGCCTGGCTTCTCTCCTCTCTGTTCTCTGGGAGTCCCCTGGCGTCTGTGGTAAATCCTGACATGGTCGTTTAGACCAGCGCTACCCCAGCCTTTTTGGCACCAGGGACCAGTTTCATGGAACACAGTATTTCCGGCCGGGGGACGCAGGGCGAGAGGGGAAGGGCAGACTGGTTTTGGGATGAAACTGTTCCACCTCAAATCATCAGGCATTAGATTCTCATAAGGAGCCCGCAACCTAGATCCGTCCTATGCACAGTTTACTACAGGGTTCAAGCTCCTGTGAGAATCTCCAGCTGCCGCTGATCTGACCGCTGATCTGAGCTCAGGTGGTGATGCTCACCCACTGCTCACCTCCTGCCGTGCAGCTCGGTTCCTCACCGGCTGCCAAACAATACGGGTCTGTGGCCCGGGGTTGGGGATCCGTGTCTTAGATGATCCACTTAAAGAGACAGTATTTACTTGCGACTTTGTTTCCTCTCCCTGAGAGTGGTGCATACTAGCTGCTTCTAGTCAGCCATCTTGAGTGCCCCCTCTAGAGTTACATTTAAATTTACCTCAAGGTTAAAATTTGAGTAAATTTAAAGTTGAACTGAAATTCTGTTCTGAATAGCCAGCTATCACCAGGTTTTTCATCTCTACTCATGGATCTTCTCGCTATTTTGCTACATATGAGTCAGTCTGTGGGTAGCTTGTCTAGTTTTGGGTTTTTTAGCTAAAGTTCTCTTTGTAAAATTGTTGTTCATTCGTTACATAAAAGGTGTAAAGGATTAGTTTTGCTTTTTTTGTCCTTAAAATTATTCTTTCATCTTTGCAATATGGTACTTTTTCTGTAGCACCTGAAGAAATTCCTTTCTCCTATACCTTATGTTGTGAGTAAATGTTTTGGTCTAAATAAATATAATTGTTAGCTTCTGTTGATTTGGGGGTAGGTCTGGTTCAAAGTGGTCAAATCAATATGAAATCTTCCAGATGTAGGCTGAGTTTAATAAACACTTTGGTTTATTAAAGCATATAGTATGTTTACTTTGTTATGACTCACCTCCTCATATATAAATTTATATTAATTATAAATTTGGATATATTGAAATATTTGAGGAGGGTGATGGATGGGTGTGTGCGTGCTTCATGGCCCTATTCAATTAAGCTCTCTGGTCTTAATTTACTATGAAATTTTCCTTTCGCCTCAAATTTCATAAAGTTTGTTGTGGGTGGAATGTTCTTTAATTAGAAAATATAGCCCATTTCTTTGTGTCTTTGTGTGAGCCACATGCATATACAATGTACAATCAAGCATAATAGTACTAGTACATTATTAGGAAAAGCACATAATGCATCCATAGTTAGGTTTTATGTTTATTTTCTCAGTACTGACATAGCATTTAACAGTAATTTTTCTCAAGTAGAAGAGTCAGGTTACAGTTTAAGTGGAATTTCAGCTTTAGAACCCTGAGACTTGAGTTTCTAGTTTTGTTATTTGAGGTGTTGTATTGTTAGGTTTGTTAACAGAGTAATTTATAATTATGTGAATAATGGGTTATGATGAAGTGGAGGTGATTTTTGATTTGAAAATTTAAAGGATTGGGTAATTTTTGAGGGTGAAGAGTTTGGACTTCTTCAGGAAATTTCTATAGGTATAACAGCATTATATAGTTATGAAGGCTGATTCATGGTTGTGGTCAGTTGATCTTTATTTGTTGGTATCTTTATTGTTCCTGAGATTACTCTGGGAAATTAGATAGCTAGGAGTGTAGCCAATAAAAGTGAGATAAGGAAGGAGAAGAAAATAATTAGGAGATGGTTATTGAAACTATCATTTGGAAGTGAGAAATGATTTTTAGAGTGACTTTTTCTAGTCAAATCTAGTAAAACTGGTGCTATGTTTTGGTTTGTTGAA
Source organism: Mandrillus leucophaeus (assembly GCF_000951045.1). Taxonomy (NCBI): domain Eukaryota; kingdom Metazoa; phylum Chordata; class Mammalia; order Primates; family Cercopithecidae; genus Mandrillus; species Mandrillus leucophaeus. The sequence continues at coordinate 145,415 of NW_012101332.1, read as the reverse complement.
AGGTTTAGGTATGGTGATAAACCATGAACAACTGTTGGGAAGGAACCTAGAAGGTTGGAAAATTTGTATATGTATGAGGATTCAAATTTAAGATTTTATGTTATTAGTTGAGTTCTAATGTTATAATGAAACTTAAGGTAGTTAAAGCATGAGCTAAGAGTTTTAGGTAGAATGGCATAGTCATCTGAGGAATAGTTACGGGAATAATATTTTTGGAGATAAAAAAAATTCAGTGGGCCGGGCACGGTGGCTCACTCCTGTAATCCCAGCACTTTGGGAGGCCAAGGCAGGTGGATCACGAGTTCAGGAGATCGAGACCATACTGGCTAACATGGTGAAACCCTGTCTGTACTAAAAAAATTACAAAAAATTAGCCGGGCATGGTGGCAGGCGCCTATAGTCCCAGCTACTCGGGAGGCTGAGGCAGGAGAATGGCGTGAACGTGGGAGGTGGAGTTGGCAGTGAGCTGAGATAGCGCCACTGCACCCCAGTCGGGGTGACAGAGTGAGACTCTGTCTCAAAATAAATAAATAAATAAATAAATTAGTGAAAATAATACTGATTGCAAGACATTTAATTGAACTAGCTAGGAGGGGGATTATTTTTGTTGATTTGACTTAAAGTTGAAAAGCAGAGTTGTCCCAGGATTGTAAAGAAAATAATTTGAGTACTATAGACAGCTCTTAGGGAGATGACAATAAGCATGATTTAAAGGGCTCAGGTGTTGGCATACTGTGTTTGCTGTTTTAATAATTAAATCTTTGGAGCAGAAGCTTTTAAGGAAGGGCATACCTATTAAGTGTAGGCTTCTGAAAATGAGTAAGGACATGGTAAAGAGTATAGTTTTAAATAGGCCCCCTAGTTTTCTAGAATATTTTTCATCATTCAGGGTATGAATAATGGATCCAGAGCATAGAAAAAGTATGTTTCAGAAATACATGCGTACAGATGTGAAGAAATGCTAAATGTGGTTGATTAATGCCACTAGTGACAATTAGGAGACCTAGGTTTGAGGTAGAAAAGGCAAATGATTTTTTTAAGTCTTATTTTGTGTTACGGCACAGATTGCTGTGAATGAAGTGGTAATACCACCTAAGCAGTTTTGTTATTTTCTTTTTTCTTTTTCTTTTTTTGAAACAGGATCTCATTCTGTTGCCCAGACTGGAGTGCAGTGGCAAAATCACGGCTCACTGCAGCCTCACGCTTTTGGGCTCAAGTGATCCTCCTACCTTAGCATCCTGAGTTGCTGGGACCACAGGTGTGCACCACCATGCATGGCTGATTTTATTTTATTTTATTTTATTTTATTTTATTTATTTCTGTAGACACAAGGTCTGTGTCTACTGTGTTGCCCAGGCTGGTCTTGAACTCCTGGGCCCAAGCAATCCTCCTGACTCAGCCTCCCAAAGTCCTAGCATTACATTTGTGAACCACTGCACCCCACTGTGTTTTCTTTTCTATTAGTAAAGTGTATTAATAAGAAAATTCTTGTTACAACTATTGTGCTTGAATGAAGTAAGGCTAAAACTGGTGTCGAGCCCTCTGTCACTGATGGTAGTTATGGGTGAAAACCAAATTGGGCAGATTTACCAGTTGCTGCTGCCAGGAGAAGCCTAATTAATGAGAGAGTGTCAGGCTTGGGGTTGAGTATGGACATTTTTTGGAATTCTTATGTGTTTGAGTGTAACAATCATGATGCTGATAATAGGAATCCAGTATCTCCAATACTTGTATATAAAATTGCCTGGAGGCTGCTCTATTTGTGTCTGTTAGGCCATATCATCATCTAGTAAGTAAAAATGATATGATTTCTATTGTTTTTCATCCAATAAAGAGTTGGAAGAAAAAAAAAGAGTTGGAAGAGGTTGGTGGCATTAGCTACTATTAGTATGGTTGTGAGGAATATAAATATGGACTTAAATAATTGATTAATATTTTGATCTGAAAGTATATATCACATTGAAGATTCTGTAATCAATCATGTGATGAAAGAAGTTACTGGTACAAATATTAGTCTAACTTGAAGCTGAATGTCAGTTTTAAAGTTTGAATAGTCATTCAATGTCAGTTTGAAATAATTATTTCTTGCCCTGAATGAATAAATATTGGGGTTGGAAATAGGCTGGTGGCAAATGAGTATTTTTTTTTAATAGTTATAGTAATTGGTAAAAATAAGTTGGTAAGTAAAATTATGATAGAAGAAGAGAAGAAATTTATTTTATTCAAAGTTGCACCAATTTTTGGCTCCTAAGGTCAATAGATTAATTCTAACTTTTAAAAGTTCAGAAAGCCACATTGTTATATATGGAGGCATGAGTTAGCAGTTCTTGCATACTTTCTTAGCAAATCATCAGTTCCCCCTTATCTGCAGGGTATACATTCCAAGGCTCCCCCAGTGGATGCCTGAAACCAGAGCTAGTACTGAGCCATACATATAATGTGTTTTTTGAATCTGATAAAGGAGATAGCTACTGGGTGGTGACTAATAGGCAGATCCTTTTTGGATAATGGCAAAATTAGACAATATGCTCATCAAAGGGATGATTCATGTCTTGAGCAAGATGGAGTAGGATGGTGTGAGATTTCATCATGCTATTCAGAATGGCACAGTTTAAAACTTATGAATTGTTTATTTCTGGTATTTTCCATTTAATATTTTGGACCTCAGTTAACTATGAGTATCTGAAACCACACAAAGTAAAACCTTTGGAACTACTGTAAAGAGTTTTAAGTTTCTATATAAGATTCACAACTGAATGTTTTATTTAAACTTTATTTACAATATATGGGTCCTGGAATAATTTTGGAGTTAAGTGACAGGAGTAATAGAGGTAGAAGATGTATAAATATGAGAGTATTTTCTCATGTGAATAATGGTTTGATGTTATTAATGTGATATGTGAATTTTTCTCATTGTAATGTGATTGATAGAGGGACTATATGGCCATAATTAGTACATTAGTCCTATTTGGATAATGGCAAATTAGATCATAAAAATACTGATATAATTCCAAATAATTCTCCATTCAGGTTAATAGTTGCTAGTAAGGCTGTCAACTGCTAACTCAGGCCTCCATATAGAACCATGTGGCTTTCTGAACTTTTAAAGGTTAGAAGTAATCTGTTGGCCTTAGGAGCCAAAAAGTTGTTGCAAAAGGCTAGGTCAGTTAGGCTAGCCCGTACTTATCATGTTTCTGTTAAAGGAAATAATGTCTGTAGTCTGCGAGCTAATAGTACAGATGCTTCTCAACATACGTTGGGGTTACTTCTGGATAATGTCAAAAATATTATAAGTCATTCTGTGTAACCCCGTTGGTAAGTCAAGAAGCATAATGAATGTGTATTGCTTTCTTACCATGGTAAATTTGAAAAATCGTAAGTCTAAGTATCATAAGTTGGGGAACCTTGTGTCTGGTTTGGCTATGGATTTGTTCATGGTTTGAATTTGGTTTTTGTTTGTTTGTTTGTTTTGAGATGAAGTCTCGCTTACCCAGGCTGGAGTGCAGTGGTGTGATCTCAGCTCTCTGCAACCTCCACTTTCTGAGTTCAAGCAATTCTTTTGCCTCAGCCTCCCAAGTAGCTGGGATTACAGGCACCTGCCACCATCCCCAGCTAATTTTTGCATTTTTAGCAGAGACGGAGTTTCACCATGTTGGCCAGGCTCAGGTCTCAAACCCCTGACCTGAGGTGATCCGCCCACCTCAGTCTCCCAAAGTGCTGGGATTACAGGCATGAGCCACCGTGCCAGAATCATAGTTTGAATTTGTAAGGCAAAATCATTTTGATGTTGTGTGGTCATGGGCAGTTATTAGGGCTGTGGCTCCTATAAAACTTCATGGCATTTGGATGAGAAATGCTATAATTAGTAATGCTGTATGAGCTACAGATGAATACTCAATGATTTTAAGTCTGTTTAGTATGAACAAATAGAATTTGTTATAATTATTCCTCATAGTGATATTAGAAATGGATAGGCTATATACTTTTAGATTTTAAATTAGGGTAATTTGTATTAGGCCACAGCCTATTAATTTTAGTAATGTGGCTACAGGAACTGTGGGTGCAGCATTCGGGGCTTCTACATATGCTTTTGGTAATCAAAGATGGAGGATATAAAGGGGTGGGTTTTTTTGGTTTTTTCTTTTTTTACTATGAATGCTATAATGCCTTCTATTTATACGAGACTATTCAGGAGTTTGGTAGTATTTGAATTCAATAGCAGGTTGTTAAAATATTTAATGAATCCATGGTGTTTTAGATATAGATTAATTCTATAAGTAGGGGTAAAGAGCCAATCAGTGTATAAAACAGGAAATGAAAGTCCTGTGTTTAATCATTCTGTTTGGCTTTCTCATTGGGTAATAACAATTAGAGTTTGAATTAGAGTTGCTTCAAGGAGACTATAGAATACAATTAGTTCTATGACGGTAAATGTCATGATTAGGAATATTTGTTGAAAAATTAACATTGAATTTTTTTTTGTATATCTGATTCCTTGGTGAGTTGGTGTTGACTTGCTATAATTATGTCTATCTTGGGAGAGGTTAGGTGAAGCAAGGCGGAGGGAAAGACATGAAGGAAAACATTGTTTCTGGCCAAGTAGCATGCTCAAAGTTTCAATAGGATCAAGAAGGTGAAGAAAATAATCAGAGTGGGGGCAGAAGTTGTAGAGGATTTTGTAGAAAGTACACGATGAATTCCAAAAGGCATAGTTTGGAGTGAAGTAGGACATGGATGGGATAAGTGAAGTAGGACATGGATGACCAAGGACCCAGGAAGCCAAGGCTTTTGAGAGTATTGAGATAAGTCAGAGATACCAGGCATTACAGGATTGGCCTCTAGTGGTCTTTTAGGGGAAGGTGGATGGTTATTCCTTTTATAAGTTAAGGATAGTAGGGCTATGACACTGAGAGCTTATGGAAATTGAGATCTCCATGGAGAAGCCAGCCTTAATAGCAGGATGTGGAGGTCTTACCAGCACCCAGAGCTGTGGAGGCTTTGCTTGTAAACTGCAGTGGGTGGAGTGGCTGTCTTAACAGAGGAGAGATTACTGGAACAGCATTGCTAGGAGTCTGGGATTGGGGAAGCTTCTCAGGAAGTGCAATGGTACATGAAGTTTCAGGTGAGCCCTGAAAGAATGAAAAGCAGGTAAGGAGACTGAGGGTGGAGAGAAGAGGGAAGAGCATTCCTAGCAGAAGTGACAGTGTACTGAAGACCATAGGAGGATGGAGCTTGGTGTATATGAGGTATTGAGAGAAGGCCTTCGCAGCTGGAGTCTAGTGAGGCAGAGGTGCCACAAGGGAGTTGGAGAGGCTGACTGGAGCCAGGCCAGGCAGAACCTGCTAGAGGTTGTGAATACGACCTAGAAGGTTATAAGCAGCACTTGTTGTTTTTAATAAAACAGGAGATAAAATAACAAAATATGAATATATAATACATATAGCAAAGAGAATTTTATGACATCCTTGTTTTATGTTTGTGTGTGTACTCAGTCATAATACGTGTTTCTTGCTATGAGGTTGCAGTCAAAAGAAATTTGAAAAATACTGCAGAAGAGTTCAGATTTTATCCCCCAAATTTTTGCAGGCTGTTGAAGAATCTTAAGATGGTGACATAATGTGATTTTCATATTTACTATTCCATTCTGTCTGCCAGATGGAGATTAGAACAAAGGATCTTGTAACATTACTGAGTAGGTTTTTGTTGTGGTTCAGGATGCTTTGGGGCCAGGCGCAGTGGCTCATACCTGTAATCCCAGCACTTTGGGAGGCCGAGGCAGGTGGATCACTTGAGACTAGGAATTTGAGACCAGCCTGGCCAATATAGTGAAGGCCCATCTCTACTAAAAATACAAAAATGAGCCAGGCATGGTGGTGCACACCTGTAATCCCAGCTACTCAGGAGGCTGAGGCAGAATTGCTTGAATCTGGAGGCGGAGGTTGCAGTGAGCTGAGATGGCGCCACTGCACTCCAGCCTGAATGATAGAGCGAGACTCTGTCTCGAAAAAAAAAAAAAATGCTTTGGGCTTCCTGAGTGTCAGCAGTAGTGTTGGTGATAAGGTAACAGATTCAACAGCTACTTAGGAGATACATTCAGTAGGACTTGATAGGGGCTAGAATAAAAGAAACCTCCTAAAATGAGGACTCCTTTTCAGACTCCATTTTGTTGTCTTCACTCATCACCCCTTTTGCAGTTTTCCCTTTTTTCACCATATAGTTTTTCATTACTGACAATAAAAAGAGCTGCTAAATGTTAATTGAATACATTTTTATATGTACTCCTCATTCTGGGTACGGTTCTGAGACTTTCGTATTTTAATCTTAACTTTTTCTTTATTCCTCTAGATTTCTGTGTAGCACCTTCCTGTGTTCTCATAGTGCCTCCTACCCCAGAATCATATTAGATTTATATTTCTTCCCATTTTTATTAGGGCACCAGCACATAGGTAGCTGTTTTGGGTCCCAGCTGAATTTATTTGATTCCTTATAGTGTTCGCTTAATCACCATAAGCCCATTGATTTATTTCAAAGTGTTTTATAAACCATATTGTTCTTCTATGAAAGAAACAAAATAAAAGCAGGGTCTTTTTCCATGATATGTTGCTGACATGAATTGGTGTTAAACTGAGCTGTGCTGTGCATATGGCAGGTGGGCGGGGGGTAGTTGCTTTTGTTTCTACAGTTTCTTTTTGCTTTTCAGCAAAAGTGTGTTTTCTCAAGTTTCAGAGGCTTATTTCTAAAAGACTGTTTAAATTTGAACTTACTGATGTGTATTTATTTTTCTTCCCATTACCAGTCTCTGTTATTCTACAACCTATATACACAGTGGTCAGAGACCCTGTGCCTGCTGATCCAGTTACATCAGATAGGTTTCTCTGCATTTGAAAAGTACACTTGTTTCCCAACTTCTTTGTTCAGAATGATATAACACCTTTATTGTGTAAACTTTTCACTATTTACAGGACATTTTGAGGTACTTCTTTGGGAAATATAAGAACATTTGGCCTTAAGTAAGACATGGAAAGAAAGATGTGAAAAACTATATTAAAGAAATAAAACATTGTATGTATACTGTGTTCTGGGGACTAGCTATATAATAAAACATTCATTTTCCCTCTACACATGTAGAGCTTGAGGAGTGGAAAGATCAGATAAATAAATGAAATTTTAGAATTGCAAAAATTCAAACAAGAATTAGGAATAAATTACAGGTATAGAAAATACATGGCATGGACCTAACTAAAGTAATCCAGGACAGTCTTTCTCAGCAGCTGACATTTAAGCTAGGACATTTCACACACAAAGGAGGTGGCCACTTTGACAGCATTCTTGGCAGATGGAACAGCATATGGAAAATCTAAAATGGGAAAGAATTTGACATGTTCTTGGAGCTTAAATCAGGCCAATAAGATTAGAACACTCTTCCTGAAGATAGCAGTGGCTCAAAATGAGGCTTAAAAGGTAATTTTGAAGAAGTTGGAGAAATTTAAGAAAGAATTGGATCATAAAAGGGGCTTGTAGGCCATGAATAGTAATTTGGATTTTGTTCCAAGTACAAGGGTAAACCACTGAAAGATTATTAGCTCTATTCTCAAACTTTGTGTTGTATGAGAAGCATCTAAGGAGATTTATGAATAAAGGGAACATTTACATTTTAAAAATTATTGACAAATATTGAATGCCAACAAATGTGTAAGTAATGATGTTAGGCACTAGAGATAAAGCAGTATATGAAATGAAGTCCCTGCTTTGATTAAGCATGGGACAGAGAGACAGTAGTCAAACTTTAGAAATGGTACATCCATTAGTGAAAAATGCAATATAGGTAAAATTGTGTGTTGGGTATTTTGATAATGTGACAGCTGAGCAGAAAACTGAAATGAGGGAGCAAGCCATGCGTGTATCTAGAGGAAGGGCATTCTAAAAACAAAACTGTAAACGGAGAAGCATATGCTTGACACTTTTTAACACCAAGGAGGCCATTATGACCAGAGCAGAGTGGTAGGTGATGATATCAGAAAAGTGGCCAAGGGGGGAGATGACATAAGAATGGTGGCCATGGGCAAGTTCATGTAGGGTCTTGTGAGCCATATTAAGGACTTTGGATTTTATCCTGAGATGGCACATTATTAATGGGGAAGATTTTTAGCAGGGGAATCATGATATAAACCACATTTTGAAAGAATTCCTCTGGCTACTGTATGAAGAATAGATCATAGAAGCAAGGATGAAAGCAGAGAAACCAGCTAAGAGGTTATGACAATGAGAGATGGGTGACTTGGCCTAGGGTGGTGGTAGTGGAGGTGGTCAGATTCTTAATTTTGACAGGAGAGCTGATAGGATTTGTTGACAGATTGTATGTCCAGCTAGACATCTGTTTTCAAGAGGGTGTTTTTATTATTATTTTATAAGCCTCCTGGGTGTTTCTAAGCCATTCCAAAGTTTGAGAACCACTGACTTAACCTATTTTTCTAATTATCTTCTTTCCTATAAGCTCTCCTTTTTCTTTATTCTCTCCTTGTGCCTTTAAAGAAAAATGGCACAAAATATTTCTGTACTGTTTAAGCCATTCTATTCTTATGAGAATTATTTTCATCTATCATTTTTACCATAGAATTTTTATTTCTCCTTGTAAACAAAAGCAGGAATTTGTTTTCTTGTTATTCTACAGACTTGGAATCCAGTCGTGCGACCAAAGAGTTATCTCCAGAAAAGGAAATTTATGAAATGGAATCACTCCAGTGGGAGAATATGGGGAAACTTATCAACCATCACCTTCAGTACAATGGTCTTGGAGACAATATGGAGTGCAAAGGCAACTTAGAGGGTCAAGAAGCAAGTCAGGAAGGGCTTTACATGTGTGTCAAAATTACCTGTGAAGAAAGGGCCACTGAAAGCCATTCAACCTCTTCTACTTTTCATCGGATAATTCCTACCAAGGAAAAATTGTACAAATGTAAGGAATGTAGACAAGGTTTCAGCTACCTGTCATGCCTTATTCAACATGAGAAAAATCATAATATAGAAAAATGCTTTGAAGTTAAGAAACATAGGAACACCTTTAGCAAAAAGCCAAACTATATGCAACATCAGAGAATTCAGACTGGTGAGAAACCTTATGAGTGTATGGAATGTGGAAAGGCCTTTAGTCGTAGTTCTGATCTCATTCAACATCAGAAAATTCATACTAATGAAAAACCTTATCAGTGTAACGCATGTGGGAAAGCTTTTATTCGTGGTTCACAGCTCACTGAACATCAGAGAGTTCATACAGGAGAGAAACCATATGAATGTAAGAAATGTGGAAAAGCCTTTAGTTATTGTTCACAATACACTCTTCATCAGAGAATTCATAGTGGTGAGAAACCCTATGAATGTAAGGATTGTGGGAAGGCCTTTATTCTTGGCTCTCAACTTACTTACCATCAGAGAATTCATAGTGGGGAGAAACCTTATGAGTGTAAGGAATGTGGAAAGGCCTTTATTCTTGGTTCACACCTTACATATCATCAGAGAGTTCATACTGGTGAAAAGCCTTACATATGTAAAGAATGTGGGAAAGCCTTTTTATGTGCCTCCCAACTGAATGAACATCAGAGAATTCATACAGGTGAGAAACCCTATGAATGTAAAGAATGTGGGAAGGCCTTTTTTCGTGGCTCACAACTTACTTACCACCTGAGAGTTCATTCAGGTGAGAGACCCTATAAATGCAAAGAATGTGGGAAAGCCTTTATTTCTAATTCGAATCTTACTCAGCATCAAAGAATTCATACCGGAGAGAAGCCCTACAAATGTAAGGAATGTGGAAAGGCCTTTATTTGTGGCAAACAACTTAGTGAACATCAGAGAATTCATACAGGTGAGAAACCCTTTGAATGTAAGGAATGTGGAAAGGCCTTTATTCGTGTTGCCTATCTTACTCAACATGAGAAAATTCATGGTGAGAAACATTATGAATGTAAGGAATGTGGGAAGACTTTTGTTCGTGCTACACAACTTACATATCATCAAAGAATTCATACAGGTGAAAAGCCCTACAAATGTAAGGAATGTGACAAGGCCTTTATATATGGCTCACAACTCAGTGAACATCAGAGAATTCATAGAGGTGAAAAACCTTATGAATGTAAACAATGTGGGAAGGCTTTTATTCGTGGCTCACACCTTACTGAACATCTGAGAACTCATACTGGAGAGAAACCCTATGAATGTAAGGAATGTGGGAAGGGCTTTAGTCGTGGCTCAGAACTTACTCTGCATCAAAGGATCCATACTGGTGAGAAACCCTACACATGTGTCCAGTGTGGTAAAGAGTTTAGACGTCCTTCACAACTTACTCAACATATAAGGCTTCATAATTGAGAAAGCCTTGAATGTGATTAAATATAAGAAAATCTTCATCATCTATTTCATATCTGTACTGAATGTGGGACATCCTTTTGCTTCTGCTCAGAATCTACTCATTCTTAGAAGGTCTGTATTAACATGGATGCAGAATAATTTCAGAAACCCCTTATAAATAATTAACATCTCTATAAACCCTAGAATATAATGCCGAATTATATCCTTTATTAAGCATCATCTCCATTTCACCATATCCTAACTGAAATCAGATATATTTGTGTGTTTTTTTCTATTTGTAAAATACTGTAATTGTATTACAATGACTAAATTATAATTAAATACATATAATTCCCTTTGGATAGTATCTGATATTTATTTTTTAAATGATTGCCATTATCATCATTACATACTGTTAGAGAACTCAAATGGTGGGAATAGTTTATGATTACAATAAAAGGATGCAACCATTCTCTTATCATGTATCCCTTTTAGAACAACAGATACTTTATTTTAGAACAAAACCTTTTGAGTGTAGTAAAGATATGAAGGACTTCAGAGCACATCAGTTTTGCAGCATCAGATAATGCCAAAAAGAAACTTGCAGAAATTGCTTTAGGGCTGTTGTTTTTCTGTATTTGCCTTAAATGGAAATATAAACAAAATTTACCGACTACAGTTTTTCCTCATTTGAATCTAACCCATTTCTGATATACTGAATGGTAAACTTTTAGAGACCCAGATCTCAGAGCCTACGTTCCATTTTTTTAGCTTTTTGGCTTTTTTTTTTTTTTTTTTTGAGACAGAGTCTTGCTGTTTCTTGTTCAGGCTGGAGTACAGTGGCACAATCACAGCTCAGTGCAGCCTTGACTTCCTAGACTCAAGCAATCCTCCAACCTCAACCTGCCAAGTAGCTGTCACTATAGCTATTTATCACCATGCCTGGCTTGGTTAAAAAAAATTTTTTTTAGAGATGGGGTCTCACTATGTTGCCTCATCTGGTCTTAAACTCCTAGGCTCAAGCAGTCTACCTACCTCAGCCTCGTGAAGTGTTGGGATTACAAATGTGAGCCATTATTTTATTTTTTATTTGTATTATTTTTATTTGGCCCTATTATTTTAAATAGGAAAAATAGCATGTTTTCAGTTCATTAAAAAATCCTAACCAATTTCAATTTGAATTCAACTTAAACCACCTAAATGACTTCTATCAGGGATTTCTGAATAATGTAAAACACTCAAAAGCCAGTTAACAGTTAATTACCAGATATGTTTGTGCATGCAGTGATTTTGAAAACTATTAACGTATGAATTATGCTTGCTTTCTATGCTTTAAGGAACAGATACTATAGTGACAATAAATGTAATATATTAGTATATAATGGACACAAATGACAGATAAAAACAGCTTTAAATAATTTGAACTTATTAATTAGAATGTTGTTGAGTGAGGACTGATGGTCAGAAATTAATGACGGTCAGAAGAGGTTAATGGTATTCAGTGAGTGAAGGTGAGTGAGAATAATATATTGGAGCAGCAATCAATGCCTACAGTTCTGTGATTCCAACCATCTGGTGCACAGTATTCTCAGAACTCAAGACCTCAAAACTGAGTTACTGTGTACAAAGCTGTTCATAGAAAAACAAATGTTCCCAAGAAATACTTACCTTTTCTATATGCAGTGTTATCTGTTGTCTTCTAATAATACATTATCTTTTTTTATTTGTTTCAAACAAAAAAACGGAGGTTCACTCATGTTGCCCAGGCTGGAGTGCAGTGGTGCAATCTCGGCTCACCGCAATCTCCACCCCCCCGGGTTCAAGCAGTTCTCTGGCCTCAGCCTCCCAAGTAGCTGGAATTACAGGTGTGCGCCACCACACCTGGCTATTGTATTTTTAGTAGAGACAGGGTTTCTCCATGTTGGTCAGGCTGCTCTCAAACTCCTGACCTCAGGTGGATCTGTCCGCCTCAGCCTCCCAAATTGCGGGGATTATAATAGGCATGAGCCACTGCACCCAGCCTACATTATCTTTAATAAACACTGCAGCCCACTGAATTATCATCACTCTGGAAACCACTGATTGTATATAGTATATGATTATAATCTAAATGTTAATTCACTGTTTTAAAAATTGTCAAAAAAAAATTGGTAACAGAATCATTAGAACTCTGAATAATCAGTGTAACCACCATGATGCCACAACACTCATGCATTCTTCATCTCTAAAGTACATTTTGCTCAGATTGGATAAGTTATGCCCTCATTGCTCAGTCATTAACAATTGAGACATTAACATAATTGCAAAATTATAAATTTAAAGGAAAAGTTAAATGTCAGTAGACTGTTAGGTGCCCTTCTACAATGAAACATACTTGTATATTAACTGCCATTTGCAAACAATATCTTGAGCCAGACTTTTCAAAAATATGTTCAAGAAATAATTCCCAAAATACCTAGAAAGGGTTCTACCTCATTGCGTATGATACAGTGCATAACCAAATTTCCTTACTGGCATTGTGAATTCCACTTTGAACAAACCAAATTAAAAGGTTGAGAAGACCTGCAGTAAAGAAAATACTATCTTTTGTTTAACCCATTGTTTCCCAGTCCTGACCATTAATCCTTTCTCTTCTGTATGCTTATTAATATCTTTGGCTTGTGAACACACTTTGAGAATTCCTTTTTAACCATAAAGAATGATGGTAAGGGGGAATTTTAGGCATTATGTCAGTTATTTAAATTTGATGGATGATATAGTGCTTTTCTGTTCTTCCATCATGGACTGCGTTAGAGAGGAGCACTTTCTGTAGCTCAGGTTTTTGCAGTCCTCTACACTCCATCATTGTCCAGATCAATTTTATAAGGGTTTTGTCTTTTTTTGTTTAGAGGTGGGCTCTCTGTCACCCAGGCTGGAGTGCAGTGGCATGGCTCATTGCAGCATCAAACTCCTCGGCTCAAGTGATCCTCCTGCTTCAGCCTTCCAAGTAGCTGGGACTATAGGTTTGCACCACCACACCTGGCTAATTTAAATTTTTTCTTTCTTTCTTTTTTTTTTTTTTTTGTAGAGACAAGGTCTTGTTTTGTTGCCCAGGCTGGTCTCAAATCCTGGGCTTCAAGTGATCCTCCTGCCTTGGCCTCCTAAAGTACTGTAATTACAGACATGAGCCCCCATACCTGACCAAGGCTTTTTCTGTTGTTACAAGATTGTTTAAAAGGAGAAACCTGAATAACTGTTAACTCTTTCAGCACTTATGTTTATTTCATAAATCATGTTTTCAGATAAATTTATCTCAAAATGGTTGGGAGCGGGTAGGAATGTACACTAATCAGAGAATTACTAAGGCAGACAAAAGTTGCAGCACTGCTTTAGTTGCTCCTTTGAGTTTTGTTACCATCGTAACTGTTTAAAATGAAACTTTTCTTTCTTTACATCAATGTTTTTCTTTAAAAAAATCATTACATTCACACCTGTAATCCCAGGACTTTGGGAGGCTGAGGCTGGCGGATCATGAGGTCAGGAGTTCAAGACCAGCCTGGCCAATATGGTGAAACCCCGTCTCTGCTAAAATTACAAAATTAGCCGAGTGTGGTGGTGGCATGCCTGCAATCTCAGCTACTCGGGAGGCTGAGGCAGGAGAATTGCTTGAACCCAGGAGGGGGAGGTTGCAGTAAGCCAAATCATGCCATTGCATTCCAGCCTGGGCAACAGAACAAGACTCCATCTTAAAAAAAAAATCATTACATTTATCTTACAAAGTTACATATGAATTTTATCCTATACCAAGGAAATAGTGTAAAATTTATTTTCGTTTATATTTTTATTTTTCGGTTTTGAGACAGAGCCTCACTCTGTCACCCAGGCTGGAGTGCAGTGGCACAATCTCAGCTCACTGCAATCTCTGCCTCCCGGGTTCAAGCAATTCTCCTGCCTAAGCCTCCTGAGTAGCTGGTATTACAGGTGCCTGCCACCATGCCCGGCTAATTTTTGTATTTTTTGGTAGAGACGAGGTTTTGTCATGTTGGCCAGGCTGGTCTCAAACTCCTGGCCTCAAGTGATCCACTCGCCTTAGCCTCCCAAAGTGCAGGGATTACAGGTGTGAGTCACCACGCCGAGCTAAAAATTTTTTTAAAAACCACCTTCATTGTATTGCACTCATCTGTTAAAACTTTGGTGTTTATTTTTTGATGTTTTCTTCTGTGCTCAAGTATGGGCCTCATTTCAGTCTAGTAACAGTATACTATAATAGGATAACTGCAAATATATCTGTCACTTTAATTTGTTTTAACTTTAGAAAATTTTAAACATAGGCAAAAATAAAATAGTACTGTGTACCCAAAACCTCTTTAATAATCACACTATTTTTTGCCTTTCTTGTTTTATCTCCCAATAAGTTTTCACTGGGATATATTAAAGACAACCAGTATGCTATATACCATTTCCCCCTATATATTTTCAGTATATATCTTGAACAGAGAAGTCAACCTTTCACAATAATAGTTGGTTTGAGTCCAGATATAAATAAGGTCTGTACATTACATTTTATTGGTATTTGTCTTGTGCACCTTGCTTGTCTTTTTCAAAATGTCTGCAGAATTACATGTAGCAACCTAGTAACAGCAATGCCATGATAACTCTATCCATTCCCCCTAAGCTTTCAGGTTGAGTTTTCTGTTTCTGCAAACTAGTGCAATAATATCTTTATATGCTTATTCTTGGATTTTGTTTATATAGAATATATTACAATTGATTATACTGCCAAGTAAGAAGTATGTGTGCATTTTAAATTTTAATAGATTATGCCCAATTACTTTTGAAAATGTCAGTTTACATTCTCACCAGTAATGTGTGAGGGTTTCTTTCCAGTGACATCACCAGTGTCAAAAAACATGAGCTTCTGTTGGAGCCATGATGGAATAATTGGTTTGTATAAGGACTGTGATCCCTGACAGAAGAGAATCATGTGGGCCAGGCGTGGTGGCTCATGCCTGTGTTCCCAGCATTTTGGGAGGCCAAGGCAATCATTGCAGCACAGAAGTTTGAGACCAGCCTTGGCAACTCATAGTGAAAACCCATTTCTACAAACAATACAAAAATTAGCCAGGTGTAGTGGTGCATGCCTGTATTCTCAGCTACGTGGGAGACTGAGGTGGGAGAATCACCTGAGCTTAGGGAGGTGAAGGTTGCAGTGAGCTGTGATCATGCCACTGCATTACAGCCTGGGTGACAGAGTGAAACTCTCTCTATATATAAAAGTGAAGTTGTGCAATAGTCACACAAACTTTCTACTTGGAGACACATTCTGGATAATGAGAAAGCTGATCCCAAACAACGTGAAGTTCTTACTGTGTTGAGAAGATAACAAAGAGACTATGCTAGCTGGTACAGGGCAGAGTTCCGCAGAGGAAGGAGATAAACAGAAAAGATTTTCAGAAATGTGCACAGGGATTTTTCTGGCGTCTTTTGAAAATATTAAATAGTACATGTGTAGAGTGCAGTTCCTCCACCTGACTGGGCACTAAGTGCAGTCAGGGAGCTGCAAGTTGGAAACTGTCCACAGTTCACATGTGGCCAAGAAAGGTTCTAATTCTGACCAGTGATCACCCACACTATTCAGTGGAAATCCCAGAAAGGTCACACATTAGGAGCAGAGCTAAACTGTCTCTAAAGTAAAGACTTCAGCTCTTCTGTAAACTGCTTTTTAAAGAATTCAGAAGGATCAAGCCACTTCACAAGTATTTGCCTACAGATGAAGTTCAACATTGTTAGAAAAGTGTAACAATATCTACCACTTAACTGTAAATTTTACAATGCCCCGTGTCTATATAAAGAAGTGGGAAAATGTGACCCAAATAGGAAAAAATGTCAGCCCAGATGCAAGTGGCAGGGGAGATGGTATTAGCATAACAATATTAAAGAAACTGCAGCATCCTGAAGGTTTTTTTTTTTTAAGCATGTACACAGTGAGAGAAATGGAAGAGAAAAGAACAAAGTGAGACTTCTGGAAAAGAAAAATATCTGAAGAGAAAATTTATTGGAGATTAAACACCAATTTTTGGGAGAAAAAAAATCAGTAAATTTGAGAACATACCAGGAAAAATGAAGCACAGAGGGAAAAACACTGTAAGAGAGTCTCAGTGATCTGTGGGAAAATATAAAGCAGTTTAAGATATATGTAAATGTGAGTCTCAGAAGTGGGGAGAAGGCAGAAAAAATATGAAAAAACAATGGTTGAAAATACTCCAAATTTCTTGGAACCTATCACCCATAGATCTAAGAAGCTCAAGGAATTCAAGGCTAAACACAACACAAATTGCTGAAAACTAGTGGTAAAGGAAAATCTTGAGAACAGCCTGATGGAAAAAAGATACATTCATGGGGACAAAAGTAACAAGATTCATAAACTTCTTGTGAGAATGTATGCAAGCAGAGAAAGGAATAGAGGGGAAACTCTATCTGGTATTTCTGCACTTGGTAATAATATGAAAAAAGTGAAAACTTTTGTAAACAAATGAAAGCTAAAGCCTCAGGGAAAAAAGAAATTGTGTTATTTGCAGCAACATGGGCATAGCTGGAGGCCATTAAGTGAATTTATGCAGTATCAGAAACCCAAATACTGTATGTTCTCACTTATAAGTAGAAGCTAAACACTGAGTACACATGGACACAAAGATTGGAACAATAAACACCAGGGCCTGCTTGAGAGTGGAGGGCGGCAGGAATGTGAGGGTCAAAAAACTGTCAGCTACTATGCTCACTACCTGGGTGGCAAAATCATTTGTACACCAAACCCCAGGGATATGCATTTTGCCAATGTGACAAACCTATATGTGTACTCCCTGAGCCTAAAATAATAGTTTCAAATGAAAAAAGAAATGAACGGTGAGAGAATTCATCACCAACAGATGCAGATGGAAACGTGGATTCATACACAGGAATGGAAATTAACAGAAAAGTTAAATGTGGGTAAATATTATTGTTTTCCTCATATTCTCTTGAAAAAGTAATTGAGTTTTTAATGCAAAAGCAATAATGTATTATAGGGATGGTAATATTTGTGGCAATTAAAATATGAAAACGGCTCAAAAGGTGAGAAGGTGGAATGGAAGTATTATTTGTGTAAGACCCCAACAAAATATATGATAGGATATAATACATAAAACTAGACATTGAAAGCTAAAAATGAATGTTGAAAGGCTCTATGAAAAAAAAGCATGCAAAATTCTAAAAAGTAATCAATGAGCCAGTAGAAGTAAAATAGAATATAATTTTAAAAACTACGAAAATAGGCAGAAAATTAGAAAAATGAAGGATAGATAAACAGAATAAAGAGCAAGTTGATTGTTACAAACCCAAATATATCAATAATTACAAACAATGGTAATGGCCTAAATACTTCAGTAAAAAACACAGAAGAAAGCCGGGCGCAGTGGCTCATGCCTGTAATCTCACCAGCACTTTGGAAGGCCAAGGTGGGTGGATCACCTGAAGTCAGGGGTTTGAGACCAGCCTGGCCAACATGGTGAAACCCCAGCTCTACTAAAAATACAAAAATTAGCCAGGCGTGGTGGCGGGTGCCTGTAATTCCAGCTACTCAGGAGGCTGAGGCAGGAGAATCGCTTGAACCCGAGAGGCAGAGGTTGCAGTGAGCTGAGATCATGCCACTCCACTCCAGCCTGGGTGACGAGGGCAAGACTGTGTCTCAAAAAAAAAAGATGTTAGTGTTTTAATTTAATTTAATGTAACTTAATTTAGGAGAGCTAAGTAATTAAACATGAGGCCAAAGTACGTAAGAAAGTGGCAGTCTTTTATTGCAAATATGCACACACTCTCGGGGGAGGTTCTCTGGTCCTTAGGTGTGGGGGGCCAGGGAAGTCGCGCGGGCGGTCTCCGGTGATGTTCTCCGGTCCACAAATGCGAGGGCCGAAGAAGTCACACCAGCGCTTACAGGCAGCGGACTTTTATGCCTGGGAGCTGGAGGGGGAGGAGTTTGGGGGCATGTGTGTAGGAGTGGCTTCTTGAATTTCGGTGTCCCCGGCTTGACGTCACTCTGCGCATGCTCAGTTGATTTGGTTCTTTTCCCGGGCGCGGGAAAATCTGTGATGAAGAACCCGGAAACAACAGGGACTGCTCCATCTTGTTCACCTTCTGCCATCTTGTCCCTTCCCCCTCGCCCAAACAGTTAGGTTATGTAAAAAAAAAGATTAAAATATGAAGACTCAGGTTAAAAAGTCAAAAGTATATACCAACTCGAATAGGTTAAAAGTTTAAAAAAAAAAAAACCATGCAAACACTAATTATACCAAAATGGCTATGTGAATATAAAACAAATTGCCTTTTTTTTTTTTCGAGACAGAGTCTCACCCTGTCGCCCAGGCTGGAGTGCAGTGGCGCCATCTCGGCTCACTGCAACCTCCACCTCCCGAGTTCAAGCGATTGTCCTACCTCACCCTACCGAGTGGCTGGGACTACAGACGACGCACGCCACCATACCCGGTTAATTTTGTATTTTTGGTAGAGATCGGGTTTCACCACATTGGCCAGACTCATCTCAAACTCTTGACGCCAAGTGATCCGACCAACTCAGCTTCCCAAAGTGCTAGGATTACAGGCGTGACCCACTGCACCCAGCCTTCACAACAAATTGTCTTTGAAACAAGGAATATTACCAGGGACTTTCTTCTAAAAAGGCATATTTTACAATACTATAGAAGTGTATTGACCGAGAAGACAAAGCAATCATACAAGTATTTGTGCCTAGTACCAGAACTAAACAATAAATAAAAAACTGCTAGAAATAAAAATAAATGGACAAACTCAAAATTATATTTTGAGATTTTAATACTAGTCTCTCATTAATTTTTAAAAGTATAGAGAAAATCTGTAAATATATAAGATACTTGAACGGTGCTAATAACCAGCTTGTTGTAATTGATATTTATAGACAGTCCACCTAAGAGCAGCAGAAAGCAGTGTTTTCACTTATACAAAGAACATTTAGCAAGCTTGTTTATATTGTGAGCCATAAATTGTCAATATATTGAAAAGGATTGAAATCAGAAAAGCTGTTTTCTAACCACAGTAGAATTAAGCCAGAAATTAATGTCAAAATTCAAAAATGTTTGCAAATTAAGCAACACACATTTAAGTAAACTATAGGACAAGTAAAAAATTATACATACTTGCAGTCAAAAATAAAAACAGCATATAAAATTTTGTGGAATGCAACTAAAGCAGCACTTTGAGGGAAACGTATGTTTTTAAATACACATCAATGATTTAAGTTCCCCCTTAAACAAAACAGGTGAGACTCAAAAAAGGAATTAAGCTTACAGCTGAAATCAATGACCCCCAAGAAAGCGAAAAACAAGGAAAGCACACCTGGAACCTACAAGAGGGCGCGTAAGAAAGTAGGCGGACTACAGAGAAACCGCGCTCCACTGCACGAGACACATTCCTTTCACCAGACACCACACACACTCACAGAGAAAAACACAGAGACATGCAGCACTCGCGCAGAAACACACACAGCCAGGCAGCTCCTCCCAGGAGAGAGCAGCCCCGGGACACACAGGCAGGCGATACCTTCAAATCCCAGGCGGGACAGCATTCAAGGAGACGCGCCCCCAACACTGGGCAGGCCTGATGCATCGGGGAGATCCGATAGGGATCACGCGGTGCATCCTTGAAGCTCTGCTGGAGGTTTCTTTAGCCTGGTTTGGCTCTGCCGGACTCCTAGGGCCGGGGGACCAAGGCGACGATCCCCCGGAGAGGAGGGGCCACAGCCCAGCGCCAACTTACTGCCACGGAGGGGTCCTGCTCCGCCAAGCTGCTGCGACCCGTCCCCAGGCAACGGTGGCGGTCACTGTGACGCAAGCACCGGCTCGGCGATCGCGCCTGGTGACGCGCCCATGGCGCATGCGCATTCGCGTGCCCGGCTGGCGCTGCAGCAGCGTCAGGGCTCTCTGGCTGCAGCCCTATAGGAAAATGGTGGAGGCCGTGCAGGCGGCGGCCGGAGGAAGGAGTCTGAGTGAGACCAGCAGCGCAGGACCCCGACAATCCTGAACTCAGTGCCTACTTGAGCCCACTTTGTGTTCGGGTCTGGGTGGAGGAGGAGGCACTACAGACCGTGAGGTGGGCACTCAGGACTGCTCTCTGATTTGATTCTGGATTGGACGGTGTGGGCAGGAATCGGGTCCCATGGGGCTGGGGATCCAATCTGGTGAGGAGTGGAGGGGTCACTGGGGCAGGAAAACATATCTGAGACCCCAGTGGAGGGTGTAAGCAGTACATTCCCCCACCCCATGCGCTGACTGCCCCCCTTCGACCTGGGCCTCTCAGGGCCCTGTCCTGGTCTCCAAGCCCAGGGCCTCCTGCTTCTCAGCACTGCTGTGGAGAAAAGGCGGAAACAAGAACAAAGGCAAGCCCAATGTGGAGCAGGGGTGGCAACACCTGAAACTGGCATCCCATGGGGGCAGATAAGGTGGAGAGAGTGTCTCAGAGGCCTTCTGGGGTGAATCCAAGCCTGAAAGGGATGTCCA
The DNA here is from genome assembly GCF_000951045.1 of Mandrillus leucophaeus. Lineage (NCBI taxonomy): Eukaryota > Metazoa > Chordata > Mammalia > Primates > Cercopithecidae > Mandrillus > Mandrillus leucophaeus. The sequence goes on along the minus strand of NW_012101332.1, from coordinate 124,530 downwards.
GGCATGCAGCCGAGGACCACTGAGGATCGTCCAAGAAAGCGAAGCACAAACAAAGCACACCTGGAACCACAGGAGGGCCTATGCCAGAGTCCAAGCCTCGTCCAGGGATTCCTGCCAGAGGAGCCAAGAGGATCCTGCAAACTGCAAACCACCCCAACTCCCACACCGGGATCACAACCCACCACCGGGCCTGCACCCAGCAAACCCCCAGTCCCTTTTGCTCCGTGAAATCCGTGGCAACCAAAAGGTGCAGTGCTGAGAGGCAGTCCCAGCCAGGAACAGAGCAATGGAAGACCCCTCAACAATGAGAAAACACCAGCAGATGAGATGAAACATAGCCTTGATTAGAAGGCAAAGACCAGCTACGGCTGGCTACCTCTCATCCTATGTGAATCATGCAGCCAACTGATGCAACAGGGAGACCAAGAGTTTCCTTGTTGGCGGAAGCTACGGGCACCCACGGTTCCACGAGCGTCACAGCTATCCAGTCATTAAGAAATGCGAGTGTTGAGAAGGAAACACTCATCACGTACATCCCCGCCAAGGCGGTCCTGGACGAACTGGGAAATGTTTGCTGTGGAGGACACTCTGGAGGACTGTGAGCCAGACCAAGGAAAACCTGGGCCCACGAGCATCAGGGAAGGCAAGAAAAGAGGGAGGACAGAGTAGAGGCCGCAGCTCAGGCAGGATCAATCCATCCCACTCCCTTGCGGCTCGGGGAACCGGGGTCCAACAGGGGACCTGGCAAGAAAGGCCACAGTTTGCGGTCTAAAGGATCTCTGAAATTCGTGTCTTCTGTCGCCAGCACAGCGCCATGGTGTGGACAAGGTTGTACACTGAAGAGGAAAAGGGGATGGCGTTGGAAGCAGTTTCTTTGACATCTTTCTGCACCTGTTCTGCAGGTGAAGGTGCCAGACGCCCTCCACAGCTCAGCGGATTGTATCCTCACCCCCATCTGACCTTTTTTTCTGCACACATGCTTTAATCCAGAATGAAATCCGAAGAGGATGAAGGAGTGCCCGCCTCACGTCCTGAAGCTCCGGTTCCGCCAGTCACCGAATTAGAAGCGGGCTCAAGGGGGGTCCTGAGGACAGGACGCTAGGGTCCGTTCAGCCTTGGGTGCACCACAGGACCATGGACCCCCGGAGGAATTTGTTCTTGGGTGTGGTGTGCCCGTCTTCTTTCTGGAAGAGTGGCCCCCTTGGGGTGGGGAGGTGATTTGGACGCCTGCGGGTCTCAGCCAGCCCCCGCCCTTCACCGAGGCTTTAGGAACCAAGAGCAAAACAAAGAACGCTCGGCCCCGCAACCCAAGCCCGGCCAAAGAGAGGGGCGCAGCAGAGAGTAGGCGCACTACAGAGAAACCGCGCTCCACTGCTCGAGCCACATTCCTTTCACGGGACACCACACACACTCACACGAACACACACACAGACACACACAGAGACATCCAACACTCGCGCAGAAACACACACAGCCAAGCAGCTCCTGAGGCTGCGGGGTTCTGCTCCCTGCCAGGAACCCCTTCCGGGAAGAGAACAGCCCTGGGAAACACAGGCCGTACCTTGAAATCCCCGCGGGGACAGCTGTCAAGGAGACACACCCCCACACCATCTAGGCATGCCCGACGCATCCTGGGGATCCTTAGGGATCACGTGGTGCTTCCTTGAATCTCCGCTTGAGGTTTCTTCAGCCAGGTTCGGCCCTGCCCGACGACTAGGATAGCGGTGACCATGGCGACTATCCGGCGGAGAGCGGACGCACTGCCGCAGACGGCTTCTGCCCCGCCAAGCCGCTGGGGCCAGTCCCCCGGCAACGGCGGCGGTCACTGTGACGTGAGCTCCCCCCGGACCCCGCCTCAGCGCTGGCGCCTGGTGATCGCGCCTGGCGCATGCGCTTTCGCGTTCCAGCGTTGTGGGCCGCCATTGTCAGGCCTCTCAGGCTGCAGCCCAATAGGAAGACAGCGGAGGCCGTGCAGGCGGCGGTTCGGGGAAGGAGACTGCATGCGACAAGCGGCGCAGGATCCTGACTGCGTGACTGTCCTGACCTCAGTGCCTCCTTGAGCCGACTTCGTGTTCGGGTCCGGGTGTAGGACGAGGTGCTTCAGACCGTGAGGCGGGCACTCGGGACTGCTCTTCTGATTTGGTTCCGGATTGGAGGGGTAGGCCGGAATCGGGTCCCGCGGGGCTGGGGATCCAGTTTGGTGAGGTGTGGAGGGGTCGCTGTTGCCCAGAAACATACCGGATACCCTCGTGGGGGGGGGGGGGGGTTCCAGCAGAACATTCCCCGGCTCCATGAGCTGACTGCCTCCCTTCGATCTGGGCCTCCCAGGGCTCAGGATTCCTGCGTCTCCAGCTCAGGGGCTCCTGCTTCTCCGCACTGCTGTCTGGAAAAGGCGGGAACGAGGACTAACGCAAGCCCCGTGTGGGGCAGAGATGGCAACGCCTGGAACTAGCTTTTCATGGGGCAGATAACGTGGATAGAGGGTTCCAACTACATCTCCCTTTATTCTACCCCATACTACTAAACCCCACCAGCTATTTGCCTACAAACTGAGTGTATCAGTCAGGACATTAGGACATCAAGATAAAGGACTAGAGTTTGGTAATCAACTACTGGCTTCTCCAGCAGCTCAGAATGTGGCCTGTATACCTCACTTAATTCATTCAAGAAATGCGGACTGAGTTCCTACTGTGTGCCGAACACTTTCCTAGAAGTGGGGCACACTGCAGTGTGTGGGACAAAGGCTGGGCCGCTCATAGCTTACGTTCTAGTTGAAGAGAGAGTCAATCAACAACAACATTCTACTTTCAGACATTGGTAAATGCTCCAATGAAAAGACAAGGAAAATGAAAAGGTAAGAAAAGGGATGGAGAGAGATGGGATGAGGGGTGCCTGGGCAAACAACGCAATGATCTGGCGAAAGAGTATGACAATCGTGAGGCTGCATGTTTTCCAGTTTCTGCTGCTGAAAAACAGCATCAACACTTCACATCTTTACTTTTCTGTTACATACATACTATTATTTAAATAAAAAATAGTACTCGTTAACTGTGAAAATTTCAATTCATAGGGCAGATTAAACAAATCCTTTACATTTAAACAAATATTTTATGGGTTTTTTTATCCTCTGATACATTGTTTCAACTGAAAAAAAAAAACTTCTTTATTTGATATTTAAACTCTTTAGTCTATATTAATGTATATTCTTAAGATACATAAATTTAAGACTTTTTTTCGAGACAGGGTCCCATTCTGTCACACAGGCTGGAGTGCTGTGGCTCACTGCAGCCTCCACCTCTCCAGGCCCAGATAATCTTCCTGCCTCAGACTACCCAGTAGTTGGGACCACAGGTGTACATCACCACATCCAGGTAATTTTTTTGTCTTTTTTTGTTGGGATGGGGTTTTGCCATGTTGCCCAGGCTGGTCTGGAACTCCTGGGCTCAAGTGATCTGCCTGCCTTGATGTCTTAAAGTGTTGGGATTGCAGGCGTGAACCACCACATCCAGCCTAATTTAAGATTTTTAAAAAGCAGAATGTAAACCTGGTCATGCATTGTGTAATGATATGGATACTTTCTGAGTAATGCCTGGTTAGGTGACTTTATCATTATGTAAACATTAGAGAGTGTACATACACAAACCTAGATGATGTAGCCTGGCACACATCTACGCTATATGGTACAGCCTATCACTTCTAGGCTACAAATCCAAATTGCTGGATACCATAGGTGATTCTACTCAATGGTATTCGTGTATCTAAATATGTCTAAACATAGAAAGGGTACAGTAAAAATATGGTATAAAAGATAAAAAATGGTATACCTGCATCTGGCACTTACCATGAATGGAGCTTGCAAGACTGGAAGCTATTCCAGGTGAGTCAGTGAGTGAATGTGAAGGCTAGGACAGTACTATATACTACTGTAGACTTTATATGTACTATATGCTTAGGCTACACTAAATTTATTTGAATTTTTTCTTTGGTAATAAATTAACCTTAGCTTACTATAACTTCTTTACTTTATAAATCTTTTTAATTTTTAAAAATGTTTTGACTTTCTTGTAAGAAATTACCTTCAGACAAACACATTGTATAGCTGTACACAAATATTTTCTTTATATCATTATTCTATAATCTTCTACTTAAAATAATTTTTTTTAATTTTTTAAAATTTTTATTTTATTTTATTTTGAGACAGAGTCTTGCTCTCTCGCCCTGGCTGGAGTGCAGTGGTGTGATCTCAACTCACTGCAACCTCCGCTTCCTGGGTTCAAGCAATTATCTTTCCTCAGCCTCCAGAAATTTTCTATTTCTTAAAAATTTTTTTGTTAAAAACGAAGACACAAACACATTGGCATAGGTACACACAGTGCCAGGATCACCAAAATGTCATTAGGCAGTAGAAATTTTTCAGCTCCATGAGAGTTGGAAGAAAAAATAATAATAATACGATTTTATAAAAAGAAAATTTTCAGCTCTGCTATAATCTTATGGGACCACTACTGTATATGTGGTCCCTCACTAACCAAAACATCATTATGTGGCATATGATTATAACAAATGATGGATGGCAAGGTGGTGAAGAAACTGGAACCCTTGTGCATTGCTGGTTGGAATATAAAAAGGTACAGCCACTGTAAAAAAAAAAAAAAAAACAAACAAACAGTTTGGTTATTTCTTAATAAGTTAATCATAGAATTACCATATAACCCAGCAATTTCACTTCTAGGTATACACCCAAAATAACCGAATAAGGTGTTTAAACATAAACTTGTACAAGAATGTTCATAGCAGTACATTTCACAATACCCAAAAGGTGGCAACAACTCAAATGTCCACCAACTGATGGTATTACCCATGCAATGGAATATTATTCAGCCATAAAAAGGAATGAAGTACTGAGGCATGCTACAACATGAAGGAACTTTGAGGACATTATGTTAATATGCTATATACTGTGTAATTCTATTTATAGGAAATATCCAGAATAGGCAAATCATTAAGGACTAGAGACAGTAAGCAGATTAGTGGATGCCAGGAGTTTGGGGAAGGGGTGGGAAGAATGGGAAGTGACTGCTTAATGGATACATGGTTTCTTTTTGGGGTGATGAAAATTTTCTGGAACTAGATTGTAGTGATGCTTGCACAGCCTTGTAAATGTACTAAACGTCACTGAATTACACACTTTAAAGTGGTTTAAATGGTAAATTTTATATTTGTGTATTTTACCATGATAAAAAAAGTCACCTATCACCAACACTTTAGATCCCTTATTGACTCCTTAGACTCCCCACATCCCATGTCCCAGAGACTACCACTCTCCCAAATTCCAAGACCTCGGATACCTGACCCGCTGGGACGCCCATACCAGTCATAGCGTTCTCTGGACTCCTGAATCATTGAAAACCAAGTATCTGCATCCAGTCATTCCTTGGACCTCTTTATCACTACATCCCAGAACTGATTCTCCTCCCCCAACTCCTAAACCCGATTCCTGCCACCCACTTCCCGTTTTCAGTCAATTGCATCCAATTTCTAAACCCCATCTCTCCACAAGACCACACATTGCCATGGTTTCCTCAAAGGACATCTCTCCTTCTGTGGCTGCAGGGCCGCTGCTACAAACCCTCTCCGCCCCGCCCCAAGGCTGCCACACACGCTTAGGTGCGGCATTCCGCTGTGTAGCCAAATGCCCAGGGCGCCCCATTACAATATGAGATGCTGAGTAATTAATTGCGTCTGTGCGGTGAAACCAGGTAGCTGCACCCATTTAGCTGTTTCTCCCTGGGGACGAAAGTTTTCAAAGATGTGTCCTACAGTACCCACAAACTATCTTTTTCTGACCCCGAGGTTTTGGTTGTTCTAGATAGGGATTACACAGTTTACACTGACCTGCTACCATCCTTTCTGTGGGAACCCCACTCTGAGGCTGTCACTTCTGCAGGAAATCGCTGTCGGCATCTCCTCTCGATCAATACAGTGCTAGTTCTAAGAAAGACGTAGAGCGGGCACGGTGGCTCACGCCTGTAATTCCAGCACTTTGGGAGGCCGAGGCGGGTGAATTGCTTGAGGTCAGGAGTTCAAGACCAGCCTGACCAACATGGTGAAACCCTGTCTTTACTAAGAATACAAAAATTAGCTGGGTGTGGTGGCTCATGCCTGTAATCCCAGCACTTTGGGAGGCTGGGGCAGGAGAACCGCTGAAACCCAGGAGGTGGAGGTTGCAGTGAGCTGAGATCGTGCCACTGCACTCCAGCCTGGGCTGGAGTGAGTGAGACTCTGTCTCAAAAAAAGAAAAGAAAGACAGTAGTGGTCTGCAACCTGCTCTCACTGGTGAATGGTAGGGTATACTGGGCACCACTGTTTTGGAGAAGGTGCTGAATGGCTTAGATTCCACTGCTGGGTAGAGGAACCCAGAAAGGCCATGGCAGAGAGGACTCCTTCCTTCCCATAAGCACGAATGGCACTGGCCCTGCTGTGTGCCAGTCTGAAAAGAGAGATAGCTTGGACAAAGACTTGGGAAGGGCAGAGTGACAGGGAAGAAGCCACAGCTAAAGGGAGTGTGAATCCAATGGTACTTTCAAAATTCCTGACCCACAGACAGCGTGTGAGACGTTTATTGTCGTTTTAGGTCACTAAGTTTGGGGGACAATTTGTTATTCAACAAGAATACACCTTCCTTTCTGGTCTCCAACACTCCAGACACATTCCCTTAGGATGTTTGCATTTTTGCATTTCCTGTTCCCTCTGCCTAGAATACAATTTTCTAGACAGTTGCATTATTACATCTCTCATTTCCGTTAGGTCTTTATGCAGAGATCATTTTGAGGGCTTTCCTGGTTACTGCATATAAAATTTAACTCCCCTCCTATTTCATTTTGCTTCCTGACAATTATCAACATTTCTCTTTCTGTTTACCGCTTTATCCCCAGATCCTAGAACGGTGTCCAGTTCATAGTTAACACGCAGTGTATTCTGTTTAGTGGAGAACTTCCAGCAAGCATATCTAGAATCTGTGCACTCATGGTGCCCAGCAGCAAGTATGTGGCTTACTTAAATTACTATTCCAACACAGTTGCCACCCTCACTCCTCCCTACTTTTTTTTTTTTGAGACAGAGTCTGGCTTTGTCGCCCAGGCTGGAGTGCAGTGGCCGGATTTCAGCTCACTGCAAGCTCCGCCTCCTGGGTTTACACCATTCTCCTGCCTCAGCCTCCCAAGTAGCTGGGACTACAGGCACCCGCCACCTCGCCCGGCTAGTTTTTTGTATTTTTTTTAGTAGAGACGGGGTTTCACCGTGTTAGCCAGGATGGTCTTGATCTCCTGACTCGTGATCCGCCCGTCTCGGCCTCCCAAAGTGCTGGGATTACATGCTTGAGCCACCGCGCCCGGCCTCCTCCCTACTTTCAAATAAGTGTTTCCCTGATGGGGTGGGTGGACTCCAAGATGGCCCCCAATGATCTCTGCTGCCTGGTCGTCTGGAGAGGGAAATTACTCTCATGTGTAATTCCTTCTCTTTGAGTATGGCTGGGACCTATGACTTGTTTCTAATAGAATGCAGCAAAGGTGACAAGACTTCATTTCCATAGCCCTAACTCAACCTTAGACCAAGCCAGGGTGCCATCTTGTCAGAAAATGGAAACGTTTTCAAGGCTTCATTTGGTTTGAAATGTTTTCCCCCTTTATTTTACGTTTTTCAAATTACAAAAGCAATATATGTGAACAAGACAATGCAAAGGTATTTAGACAACTTATTACCCCCTTCTCCACCAAGGTAACCAATGAATGTTAACACCTTCGTGTGTATTTTTCTACATGTTTCTATGTTCATATAAACATCCACATGCATATATACACACACAGGAGTTTTCACTTTTTTAAAAAATAGAATTGTATACATTATTATGAAATTTTCCCTTTTCACTTAACAATATATACCATGAACATCCCCACAAATTAGCAAAATTCTAGCTCCCCCATCCCCAGCCAAATTTACTAACTCACACATTTGTGGTATCACAAACAATTTTTCTTTTTTGGTTTTCCTTTTCCCTACACCCCTGACTCCCCCATATCCTACCTGCATTACCCACCTCCCTCCAAGTCAGTGCATACTCTTCTACACTTTTCTTCATGCACATAAAATCAAATAAACATATATAGATACCGCTTATTGCTGATAAACACCTAGAGACATTTTGTTAATGATTTACAAAAATGGAGTCATATTTAACACACTTAATATCTACCTTGCATTTTTCACTCAGGAGAACATTGTGGAATTCCACTCAAGTCCACTAGCATAGTTTTAATTTGTGGCTATATTAACATTCTATGGAATGGATATACTATAGTTCTTTCCTTTCTCCAATTTCCCAATTGATGGGTATTTACTTTGATTCTAGTGTTTGCTTTGGTTTTGGGTGTTTATTTTGCCATTAGAAACAACTTTACAGTAAACGTCCATGTTCACATGTTCATCTGTCTTTTATGTATTGGGGCTTTTATTTCTAAGGGAAGATTCCCCAAAGTGACATAAGTATTTTAATAATATTTAATAATATTAACAGATTTCTTTTTTTTGTTTGTTTGTTTTTGAGATGGAATCGTGTTCTGTTACCCAGGTTGGAGTGCAATGGCACAATCTCGGCTCACTGCAACCTCTGCCTCCCGGGTTCAAGTGATTCTCCTGCCTCAGCCTCCCGAGTAGCTGGGATCACAGGCACCTGCCATCATGCCCGGCTAATTTTTGTATTTTTAGTAGAGAAGGGTTTTCACCATGCTGGCCAGGCTGTTCTTGAACTCCTGACCTCAGGCAATCTGCCTGCCTCGGCCTCTCAAAGTGCTAGGATTACAGGCTTGAGCCACCGTGCCCAGCCTAAATATTACCAGATTTCTTTCCAAAAGAGTAACTTGCATTGTTTTTCAAAATTTATTTCTCCACCAGCAGTGTATAACATCTTTTGTTCTGATAGCTAAAAATGCTGTCACATAGTGTTATTTGATTTTAACTTTAAATCTGCATCCCCCAGTGACTACTGAGGATAAACATTTTTGGACAGGTCCATCGGCCACTTAGATTTGCTCTTCTCACAATTGTTGCCTCATATTCTTTGCCACGTTTTGCTATTGGGATTTTCCCTGTCCATTTGGTGACTGCCTTCTCTCTGATCAGCTCTACAAATATTTCCCCACAATCTATTATCTCTTGAGTTTGTTGATGGCATCTTTTGTCACCCAAAAGATTGTACCTTTTACGTAGTCAAATGTTTATTTCCTTTTTTCTTTTGCTTTTTTTCTTTTTTTTTGAGATGGAGTCTTGCTCTGTTGCCCAGGCTGGAGTGCAGTGGTGCAATCTTAGCTCACTTCAACCCCTGCCTTCTGGGTTCAAGTGATTCTCCTGCCTCAGCCTCCCACGTAGCTGGGACTACAGGCATGTGCCACCACACCCAGATAATTTTTGTATTTTTAGTGGAGATGGGGGTTTCACCATGTTCACAAGACTAGTCTTGAACTCCTAACCTCAGGTGATCCGCCTGCCTCAGCCTCCCAAAGTGTTGGGATTACAGGCATAAGCCACCACGCTCAGCCTTCAAATGCTTATTTCTAAATAGCTTCTGAGTGTCCTGTGTTGGTAATCTCTCCCAACTCCTAGATTGTACATGTAGGTTCCTTTGATTTTAAGAATTCTGTTGCTTTAAAATGTTACGTCTTAAATCCACCCAGAATTTATTTTTGTGCTGTTAATCCAAATTTTCTTCCTTTAATATTAAAAGCTTCTTGTTCCAGAATTCTTTTTAAGTAAACTACTCTTTTCCCCTATGGTTTGAGATTCTACCTTTTTCACATATGAGAAAGTTCATATATATCAAAGTCTATTTCTGAATTTTCTACTGTGTTCTAATGATGTATTTACCTGTTCCTTTGCCAATACAATATTAATTTCATTAGAATGACTTCATGTTGTCTTCTGGTATCTAGCATGGCATTTAAAATTTTTTAAATTATTATGGATATATAATTGTTATATATATTTATTGGGTACATGAGATGTTTTGATACATGGTATGACTTTTTTCCTATTTTTTTCTCAACGATTCTCAAAAAAAAAATCATTGAGATTTAGTCTAATTCCAAAAAAAGTACATATAAATTATTACATGTTTCTTGTCAGTATGGAGAAAGGCTCTTGATTTTGGTATCCTGCCTTCTTAAAAAGTTAGCTCAAAAAATAATTAGAGTCTTTTCATTTATTGGTGTACAACCATATCACCAGTAAAAATGGATAGTTTCACCTTTTCTGCTGTTTATACCAATTCATTTCTTTTTATTGCCTTCACTGGAATCTCTAAGACAATGTTGAATTCCTGATTTTTAAAGATGGCTTTGGCATAATACATGCTTTGGGGTTTGGGTTAATTTTTTTTTTTTTTTTAAGAAAAACCTCTTTAAGTGGTTACCATCTATTACATATTAACACATTCCATGAAATGCCTTCTCAGTATCTGTTGAAAGTTCATATGATTCTTCTTCTTTAAGTTGTTAATTTGATTGATGTGTTTCCTATTCCTGAACTGGCTTGACATTCTTGGGATGACTCTTACTATGTCATTCTTTGGGTATATGGCTGAATTCTATTTGCCAGTATTTTAATTATAATTTTTGTTTCTATATTCATGAGTAAGACTGGTCTGAAGTTTTCTTTTTTCTTTTTCTTTTTTTTTTTTGACAGAGTTTTGCTCTTGTTGCCCAGGCTGGATGGCACGATCTTGGCTCACTGCAACCTCTGCCTCCTGGGTTCAAGCGACTCTCCTGCCTCAGCCTCCCAAGTAGCTGGGACTACAGGCGTGTGACACCACACCTGGCTAATTGTTGTATTTTTAGTAGAGACGGGGTTTCACCATCTTGGCCAGGCTGGTCTCGAACTCCTGACCTCACGATCCACCTGCCTCAGCCTCCCAAAGTGCTGGGGTTACAGGCATGAGCCACTGCACCTGGCAGAAGTTTTCTTTTTTTCAACTATCTGTATTTGATTTTGGTGTTAAAACTTATTTTGACTTAATAAAATAAATGAGGAGTATAGTTTATGGATTATATTATATCCATATAATAAATAACACTGGTATTACTCTTTCTTTAAAAGATAGATAGAACTAAGCATGAACTCTTCTGAGCCTGGAGCATTTTCCCATTATAGATCTTTAATAGCTTTTTTTGAGTTTTTCAATGGTAATTATTCTACCAAATTTTCTACTTCTTATTGCAGTCTTCATAATTTAAAGTTTATTAGAAAAGCATCCGCCTCCTCTGTTTAAAAAATATGTTGATTAGAATTGTATGAGTTATCTTTTTATCACTTAAAAAGTCATATTGATATCTGTGGTTATGTCTCCTTTCTCATTCTGGATCAGGCAGTCTTGCATGGAGGCAAATCTTGAAAAATGTAGATTCCACATGGCCATTTATTTTCTTACATGGATGACATGGCAACTCAGGGAGGCAGTCTTCTTTCCAAACATTGAAATAATGAAGACCTTGGGATTTAGTGTCCAGGACACTTGCAAGGAAATATAAATGAAAAAAAAAAGAATATTCTTGAATTAATTTGCAGAAGAATAGAGAGAAAAGAAATTCTCCTTCAGTGGTCTATGCATGAAACATTTCTGAGTTATACAAACTGCATATAGAATAGTGTTATCTATGCTACTAATTTGCTACAAGACATTTTAAGCAAGACTAAGAAAATATGAACAGTGTACTGTATACCAGGGTGACACTACATTTTGTCAAATAGTTTACAGTGTTTCATTTACCCAATATCAGGTTCTTAAACTGTTCCTTAGCTTGCATTTTTAACATAAATAACTACATTTTGGTAAAGTTTTTGGCCAAATTATCAAAATACATTTAAAAACACTGCAGAGGACAATAACAACCTCTATAGCCATTTACGTGTATTACAAAAAGTGGAAAAATGTAGCTGGTATAATAAGGTTCTTTTAAAGATAGTGGGCCATGTCGTTGTTGTTATTTTTTTTTTGTATTGTTAAGACATTAAAAGACAATGATATTTAAAGTGGAAAAGTTTTCTGAATGGCATTCTATATATTGTGTGACATGTGTCTGCTATTCAGATTTTATGTTAATTTCACATTTACAACTCCAAAATACAAATAGTGCTGATTGTATGGCTCACTGTGGAATATACCAGAGTATGCCTTTAAGACTCTTCAGAGATATTTTGTTTTCTGTTGTTATTCCATTTAATACATTTTTAAACATTTACATGCCAGGGTGACCATGCTTATGTTTTATAAAGTATTTTCCAGAAAAGTTTGTATCACAATTAGATCATGATTTCCATTATGATAAAACACTGTCAGTTGGGTGTGGTGGCTCACATCTGTAATCCCAGCACTTTGGAAGGCCGAGGCAGGCGGATCACGAGGTCAGGAGTTTGAGACCAGCCTGGCCAACATGGTGAAACCCCATCTCTACTAAAAATACAAAAATCAGCCAGGTGTGGTGGCAGGTGCCTGTAATCCCAGCTACTTGGGAGACAGAGGCAGGAGAATTGCTTGAACCTGGGAGGCGGAGGTTGCAGTGAGCCAAGATAGTGCCATTGCACTCCAGCCTGGGAAACAGAGAGAGAATCCAACTCAAAAAAAAAAAAAGCAAACACACATATACACTGTCCAAATTCATTAAAATGAATTCATTAAGATTTCTCCTAAGGATAGATTCCCTACATACCATGAAACCAGATATTTTGCTCAAGTATTTCCCACAATTATTAAGTTTTCATTCCTGTAGGCATTCTTCCGAGCATGAATTTTCTGATGTCTGCTGAGGTTTGGCTTCTGGTAGAAAGCTTTCCCACATTCATTGCACCCATAGGGCTTCTCTCCTGTGTGAGTTCTCCAATGTTTATTGAGGCAGGACTTCTGGCTGAAGGATTTTCCACATTCTCTGCAACGATAGGGTCTTTCTCCCGTGTGCATTTTTCGATGTACATTGAGGTATGACTTCTCACCAAACGATTTCCCGCATTCACTGCAGACAAAGGGTCTCTCTCCTGTATGTGTTCTCTGATGTTCTGTGCGGTGTGACTTCTGGGTAAAGGCTTTCCCACAAAAGAAACATTCAAAGGGTCTTACCCCAGTGTGAATTCTCTGGTGTTTGATGAGGGTTGACTTATGTGAAAAGGCTTTCCCACAGTCAGTGCAGCCATAAGGCTTCTCCCCAGTGTGACTTCTCTGATGCCTAATGAATTCAGACTTGTAGCAGAAGGCTTTCCCACACTCACTACAGACGTGGGGTTTTTCTGTAGGTGGAACCCTCTTCCGTTTGTACACGAGAGAATCACTTACTGCTGGTTTATACGTAAGTGCCGGGTTCTGGGTGAAAGCTTTCTCACAGTGACTGCAACCCCAGGGCTTTTCTCCATTCGGTCGTCTACCATGGTGTATACGCTGAAGCAATTTCTCATAACCATAACACTCATCTTGCTTTTTTGCACAGTTTCTCTTAAAACCAATCAAGTCTAAATTATGGTTCAAATTCTTTCCACAAGGGTTCCAGTTGTTAGGGCTCTGGATTGAAGAAAAAAGGTCAGTGCTCAGAAGTGATATTTTCCCAAACTTACTATATTCATGGCTTTTTTCCTTGGGCAGTGTTTTCTTGCTTATGGCTGCGCCTTGCCTCAAAAGCATGTCTTGCCGTCTTTTCCTCTGGATATTAACTTGCCAGATGTCTTCTGGAGAAAGTACAGTGAATCATCCTTATGAAACTTCATACAACTTGAGAAATGCTCTCAAAATTTAAAGAGTGCACAGCACACAAATAGAGAACGTGAACCATAACCCAAAGCACAAACGCGGGGAAGAGTGTTCTATGAGGAAAGAGGATTCTGAACACTGGCACAAATGGAATACAATGTACCATAGAGTATAGAGACCAATAATTTCAAAGAAAACAGGATATTACAGAGCAGAGGGTGGCAAACTTATTCTTAAGGGGTCAGAAAGTAAAGGCTTTGTGGGCCATATGGTCTCCGTCGCAATGACTCAACTCTCCCACCTTACCGTGAAAATATAGACGATACGTAAACATAAGAATGTGGCTGTGTTCTAACAAAACTTTATTCACAAAGCAGGTGGCCAATCGGCAGGCCATAGTTTGCTGATCGCTGTTATAGAAGAAAGAAGGTGAACTGTTACACAGTACCTTGCTGTCCGGCATGTGGGTTTTCAAGTGGCAATTTTGGCCTTACTTGGAGCTTGTTAGATGTGTAGAATCTGAGGCCCCACCCCAGACCTACTTAATCAGAATCTGCATTTTAACAAGATGCCCGGGTGATTCCAAACACCTTGGAGTTTAACAAGCACTGGTATAGCGGTCATCCAAGGGTGTATCATATTGGGCTAGTTAGTTACAATATAAATGGCAAAGCACTCTAAGGCGAACCAGATTAAAAAATAAAGTCAACAAAGCTAACTAAAACTTAAGCAAGAGTTCTTAACTTGGTAGGCAGAAATCAGCGGGCTTATGAACTTTGATAGAAATTACATTTTTGTTTTCACTGAGTTCCAACTACAGTTGAACAATTCCTTTGACTATGAATGTAAGCAACAAAACACAGTAGTATCAGCACTTCCTGTGACTTGATACTAGTTTGTGAATATTGTTATTTTCAGGTCACATTATTATATTTATAATCATCTCTTCTTTGAGATCATGATAGTTATTAGACCTGATGTTAGGTCTCATTAATGTATAAATAAAAAAGTACATGTACTATTATATTGCACATTTTGAAAACATTTTGAAGCCGGACATGGTGGCTCACACCTGTAATCCCAGCACTTTGGGAGGCCAAGGCAGGTGGATCATCTGAGGTCAGGAGTCAGAGAACAGCCTGACCAACATGGTGAAACCCAGTCTCTACTAAAAATACAAAATAAGCTGAGTGTAGTGGCACATGCCTATAGTCCCAGCTACCCAGGAGGCTGAGGCAGGAGAATCGCTTGAACCCAGGAGGTGGAGGCTGCAGTGAGCCAAGATCACGCCATCGCACTCCGGCCTGGGTAACAGAGCAAAACTCCATCTAAAAAGAAAAAAAAAGAAGAAAATATTTTGATAACTATTTTCTATAATCTTATGAATTTTATTGTATTTTTATACATAGAAGTGAGGTCTACAGCCTTCAAAAGAATGCCTAAGAAGTCCATGGCACAAAAATAATTAGTAACCCCTCACTTAAAGATATTCAGTCATGAGATAATCTAGGTCTGATTTTAGGAGATATCAGTGGAAAATTAAAAGTGGGACCAGGCGCGATGGCTCACGCCAGTAATCCCAGCACTTTGGGAGGCTAAGGTGGGTGGATCATGAAGTCAGGAGATCAAGACCAGCCTGGCCAAGATGGTGAAACCCCATCTCTACTAAAAATACAAAAATTAGCCGGGCGTGGTGGCATGTGCCTGTAATCCCAGCTACTGGGGAGGCTGAGGGAGAACTGCTTAAACCCAGGAGGCGGAGGTTGCAGTTAGCTGAGATGGCGCCACTGCACTCCAGCCTGCGCGACAGAACGAAATTTCATCTGCAAAAAAAAAAAAAAGTGGAGAAGGACTGGGCATGGTGGCTCATGCCAGTATTTCCAGCACTTTGGGAGGCTGAAGCAGGTGAACTGCTTGAGCCCAAGAGTTTGAGACCAGCCTCAGCGGCATTGCAAAACCTCTTCTCTACAAAAAAATATGAAAACTAGCCAGGTGTGGTAGCGCGAATGTAATCCCAGTTACTTGGGAGGTTAAGAGGTGGAAGGATCGCTTGAGCCCGGGAGGTCGAGGCTGCAGTGAGCCATGATCATGCCACTGCACTCCAGCCTGGGTGACAGAGTGAGACCCTGTCTCAAAAAGAAAAAAAAAAAAAAAAGGCAGTGAGGAAGATTTAAAGCCATTTCTCAGAAGAAAAAAAAAAATCAACAAAACCACACATATGAATGGAACAGTTAGAGTGAGTGGTAAAGGCAGAAGATTCAAAATGACCACACGGTAGCAAAGCTCTGAAATAAAAAGCAAGATGAAGTGGTGTGTGTGTGTGCGTGTGTGTGTGTGAGGGTGAGTGTGTGGCAGGGGTACCAAGGACAAATGAAGATGATTTTCGTTTTTGACACACAAAGAACAGGGGAAGTGCACACCTGTAGTGTAGTCCACAGACTGGTTAAATGTGGGGCTGGGCAGAGCAAGGGGGAGAAAGGGGCCAACACGGCAAAGAGGCTGGTTGTGAGAATCATGTACTCTCAGAATGGGTGAGTTCTTTGAGAGGGTTACACCACTGGAAAGAGAACCAAGTTATGGAAGACAGAAAATGCAATAGTTCCTTGGAAGGAAAATGCTGGGTTTGAGCCAGGGAAATAGATAATAACAGAGCAGTTGGAAAAACAGAGGCTGACTAGATACATTCTTGTGGAATTTACAGTTATGAAATTTTCAGAAGAGGAGAAAAAAAGAAAAGCAGGGCAACTGATAACCAGGATACCAGTCTCAGGACGGCTGAAGAGCACACTTTAATGGAGAAACACACGCCAGAGCGCGCCAGAAGCAGAAGTTCCGAGGCATCCCTAAGAGTGGCCATCCATCAACCCTCAGGGTACCATGGGCATTGCTGGAATGTCTCAGAGCTGAAGGGAGAGGGGCAGTGAGTCTGAGTGTTAGTCAGCAGTGGTTAAGATGGGCCCAGCTCAGGCATTTCCTTCACACCTCCCCACCCCAACATGGAATTCACCGCTTCCTCTTCTCTGATCCCACAGTCATCTGTCTATGGGAGTGATTTAAATTTGAGTGCAGAAATTAGGGAAAGCAGGTAGCTCTGAAGCATTTCATCTGGAAAGTGTCAGAACGCAGAATAGGAAGCAGGAACAGGAGAATCATAGAAGCTTTTATTTGTAAGAATACCTGCATGTGAAAGATTCTGGAGAAAGAGAGATGGACCGAGCACATAAGGACAGAGGTGCAATCAAGTAGAGCTGAGAAAAACACTCAGATTCAGGCGTTGGGGTTTCATGGAGGTTAAAGAGGCATTAATGTGGCTGAAGTTCTTGGAGGAATGTCAAGGCTTTTAAGAGAAGAACGCTGAACAAAATTCCAAAGGTGCCAGCCTCCTTCAGTACCCCTTTTGCTAGATTTATTACACTTACCCCAACAGTGGCAGCCCGGGCATGCTGCCTCACCAATCCATGGTGCTTCTTCCTGCTCCAGCCTGAGGATCACATCTGGTTTGGTGCCTTCATAACCTGTTCCAGGGAAATGATCCAGGCCTTGGAGTGAGCTCCTTGGTCTTCAGGGCCTCTCAGGCAGCTTTAAAGGCTGCACAACAGATGTTATACTTGGGAGGGGACTAAACACACACCTTGTCCAGAACCAAATGGAATTAGTAATCCAGGACCACGGAAACTCAAGCCATACCCACTGAGGCAGCAGCACAGGGTAAGAATGCATTCTGTGCCGCCAGAACACTGAGGTTCAAATCCTGACTCTGTTATCTACTAGCTGGGTGACTCTGGGCAAGTTACTTCACCTTTCTGTACCTCAATTTCCTGTAAAAAAGTGGTACTAATAGTAATTACCTCATAAGGCTTTTATGAGGATGAAATGAGTTAATATTTTTAAAGTGGCTAAAACAGTTTCTGGCACATAGAAAGTGCTAGATAATTATTAAATAAATAATTATTTAATTATTTAATAATTCAGAGGTTCTAGGTACTTCAGTTGCTTTTTTTTTTTTTTTTTTTTTTTTTTTTTTTTTTTTTGAGACAGAATTTCACTCTTGTTGCCCAGGCTGGAAGGCAATGGTGTGATCTCAGCTCACTGCAACCTCCACCTCCCAGGTTCTCCTGCCTCAGTCTCCCAAGTAGCTGGGATTACAGGCACCTGCTTCCACACCCAGCTAATTTTTGTATTTTTAGTAGAGACAGGGTTCACCATGTTGGCCAGGCTGGTTTCAAACTCCTGACATCAGGAGATCCACCTGCCTTGGCCTCCCAAAGTACTCCAGTTGCTTTTAGCAACTGAGAAAGGAAAGGTGGTCATTTGAACATAATCTGCATTATATGGTGAAGATGTTCTTACCCACTGAGACGAGGTTGCTATAGGTTTCCAGCATCACATCCCGGTACAGGGCCCTTTGAGCAGGACTCAGCCGGTGCCACTCCTCTTGGGTGAAGCCCACAACTACATCTTTGAATGACACAGGTGTCTGTTGAAACAAAAATGACATTGAGTCATGTAGAAAAAAATGTTTGTGCATGGCCAGGCATGGTGGCTCATGCCTGTAATCCCAGCACTTTGGGAGGCCAAGGCAGGAGGATCAGGAGTTCAAGACCAGCCTGGCAAACATGGTGAAACCCCATCTATACTGAAAATATAGCCAGGCATGGTGATGCACACTTGTAATCACAGCTGCTTGGGAGGCTGAGGTGGGAGAATCACTTGAACCTAAGAGGCGGAGGTTGCAGTGAGCCGAGATCGCACCACTGTACTCTAGCTTGGGCTATAGAGCAAGACTCCATCTCAAAAAAGAAAAGAAAAAGAAAAAAAGTTTGTGCAAGAGATGGTGCTGATTTCCATAATGTTTATAAGTTAGAGCTTATTATCTATCTGGAAGGTCTTTTATATTCTTGGCTTTGTGTTATATATGGTGGGGAAAACGAAAATCACATTGGAAGCTATCTACCGTTGCCATTCATACTTTGAGTCAACAAAAATTGAAGACCTACTGTGTGTTGCTGGGATCACAATCATAGATGGGTCCTGACCTCAAGAAGCTCACTGTCTGGCACAGAAAGAGCAACATGTAAAGCCATCAGGGTAAAAGTGTCACAAGAGCTGTGATGGCAGGACATCTAGGCTATGGCATACAGAGAAGCAAATGGTCTGTTAAATTTTTTAGGGTCCGGTTAGGCTTCAGAGCCCAGGGATATGGAAAGCTGAGTCTCCCCAGGAAGACGGAAAACTGCATTCTATGCAGGGGAGCAGTGGGAACAAAGACTGGGGGGCAAAACGGCGATTTTAGGGGTGGCAAGTTACCTTGTAACAAGAGAAAAGCATGTAGAGGTCGGCCAGCAATGAAATGATGTGCTTTAGGGCCGGGCGTGGTGGCTTACCCCTGTAATCCCAGCACTTTAGGAGGCTGAGATGGGTGGATCACCTGAGGTCAGGTGTTCAAGACAAGCGTGGCCAACATGGTGAAACCCCATCTCTACTAAAAATAGAAAAATTAGCCGGACATGGTGGCGGGTGCCTGTAGTCTCAGCTACTCAGGAGGCTAAGGCAGGAGAATCGCTAGAACCCGGGAAGCAGAGGTTGCAGTGAGCTGAGATTGTGCCATTGCACTCCAGCCTGGAGGCCAGGCCGAGACTCCGACTCAAAAAAAAAAAAAAAGAAAGAAATTATGGACTTTAGGACAATGGAAACCCTATCCAAGAAGAAGTGTATGCAGAAAGCATATTCTAGAAGGCATGAGGTGAGCTTCTTGCATTCTATGTGAAGTGGTATAATGATAACTCTAAATAAACTGTGAAAAGTTAAAGACATATATTGTATCCCTAGAGTAACCACTAAATCATAATGAGAGGTGTACCTGATATAAACAAACAGAATTCTGAAAACTGTTCCATTCATCCACAATAGCACAACAAAAGAGAGGAAAGAAGAAATAGAGGAACAAAAGAGTAGATGGGATAAATAGAAAACAGACATGAAAATGACAGATATAAATCCTACTATACCAATAATGTAATTTAATAAACATTAAATGTAATATAATTTAATATAAGACTGAACACTCCAGGCCAGGCACGGTGGCTCATGACTGTAATCCAAGTACTTCAGGAGGCTGAGGCAGGAGAATCGCTTGAAGCTGGGAGGCAGAAGATTCAGTGAGCCCAGAAAGTGCCACTGCACTCTACCCTGGGTAATAAAATGAGACTCTGTCTCAAAAAAAAAAAGACTAAACACTCCAAAAAGGCAGAGATCGTCAGACTGAAAAAAAAAAAAAATGCTGCCTACAAGAGATGCACTTTCAATGTAAACTCACAGGCAGTTTTAAAGCCAATGGATGGAAAGAGAAGTGTGGTGGGTGACCTGGAGGGAAGTGAGAGGAAAGACCCTATAGTAACCTGTGTGAAAGGTGATGTTCACAAGCAGGACAGTAACCATTAGAGAAAGATAGAACGCTGTAACGAAGAGCAGACCCCATTCTGCATGGGGTGGTTATTTCACGTTGCATGATGCCTGTACCAAAACATGTTGCCATAAATACACACACCTACTATGTAGCCACAAAAAATTTTTTTAAAATTAAAACAACAAAACAAAAAAAGGAGAGCAAAAAAAGGAGAGGTGGCGGGCGCCTGTAGTCCCAGCTGCTCAGGAGGCTGAGGCAGGAGAGTGGCGTGAACCCGGGAGGCAGAGCTTGCAGTGAGCCGAGATCGCGCCACTGCACTCTAGCCTAGGCGACAGAGTGAGACTCCGTCTCAAAAAAAAAAAAAAAGGAAAAAAGAACTGATAGCCCTGGAGATCCTGGCATAAGTTGTGAAGGAGCAGGACAGTCACTGAGGGAGACCCATGGGTACCAGCCTAGGAAGGTCCTGGTGATCCTGTCTTGAAGTGACTGTGTGGTAAAGAATTTGACCTTGCCAAAAGAGAGGTGTGGCCTTTGCCCTCAGCTCCTGGGAAGTAATCTCTATACTCTTGGAATGTCCTCAGAGTGTCCTTGTTTACCTATTGGCCTTGGGCCACACTAGATAGTCTAATGATGTGGCTTATAATGAGGGCTTTAGGTCACAGGTATCAGCTCAACCTCTTGGAAGGGCTGGAAACTGAGGTCAGCAGTGGGAACAGTCAAGCCTTTCTACATGATCAACCACCAATAAAAAGTGGACACCAGGGCTTAGGTGCACTTTCCTGGTTGGCAAGGCTCCATGTGTATTGGCACACGTTACTGCTGGGAGGATTTAGCACTGTTTTGGGCTCCCTTCGGAGAGGACAGAAGTTCTATATGTGGAACTCTCCTAAACTCTAATTCATCGGCCTCTTCTCTTGGTTGATTTTACTTAATTAATTAATTAATTTTGAGACGGAGTCTTGCTGTGTTGCCCAGGCTGGAGTGCAGTGGCGCAATCTCGGCTAACTACAACCTCCATCTCCTGGGCTCAAGAGATTCTCCTGCCTCAGACTCCCGAGTAGCTGGGAATACAGGCACGCGCCACCATGCCCAGCTAATTTTTGTATTTTTTTTTAGTAGAGACAGGGTTTCACCGTGTTGGCCAGGCTGGTCTCAAACTCCTGACCTCAGGTGATCCAACTGCCTTGGCCTCCCAAAGTGCTGGGATTACAGGTGTGAGCTACCGCTAGCGGCCAGCTTAAAATCTTTCTGAGAATTATCCTTGGACAAAGGGTACTGTGCCATCCAAGGATATCTACCCTCCTGAGGCAGCCTACAATCAATGATTAGTTGATTTCAGAATATAAAAGCCTCCTTGCCTCCATTCACAACAATGCTGAAGGCCATCCCAGCTCTAGAGTATAAGATTCGCTGAGGCCTCTGTTCAACAACTCCCTCAGCTCAATCCAGCTTCCCTCACTGCCTTACAGGGGTTCTAAGAGCCTGCCTAATAAACCTCCGGTGAGAAAAATCTCCATCTATGAGTCAGCTTCCCTGAGAACCCAGCCAGTATGTACAAACTGTACATACTTACAATGCATACTTTTTTTTTTTCTAGGACAGTTTCCCCAGGAAGGAAAACTGGGTTACTTAATGTGATACTCACCTGGTACTCGATCATTTTCTGCTGTTCTTGGAAAAAGATCTGACACCTGTAGACATGTGGGGGGAAGAAGATGGAGAAAGAGAACAGAGTGTAAGGGACTAGGCCTGTCTTAGAAATTGCAAATTTCCTTTGTAAATCTTGTACAAAAATCCATGCTTTTAGCTGGGTGTGGTGGCTCACACCTTATTTGAGGCCAGGAGCTAGAGACCAGCCTGGACAATATGGCAAAATGCTGTCTCTACAAAAAAAGAGAAAAAATTAGCCAGGCATGGTGTTGCACACCTGTAGTCCCAGCTATCCAGGAGGCTGAGGTGGGGGATCACTTGAGCCTAGGAGGTCAAAGCTGCAGTGAGCCATGATCCTACTACTGCAATCTGGCCTGGGTAACAGAGTAAGACCCTGTCTCAAAAATTAAATAATAAATAAACAAACAAATAAATATCCTTTATCTCTTACTTGTTTCAAATAATTTGAAATATTGTACAGGTCATAAAGCGTAGACCATAAAGCATGGTTGCCATAGTATCTAAATGCCCCACACCCCAAGACATTTAATGATTATAAAAGGAAAAGAAGTAACTTTTTCTTGGAAAAACTTGGCAGTATCGCTTAGTCAAGTGATCAGTTAACATGACCAGTAATGAGATATAAGACATCATGTGCCTTCTGATATAATGCACTGTGAAGGGTACAACATCCCTTCTGTGGTATTCACACCCCAAATGCATACCTGAACCTAATCAATGAAGAGAGACATCAGACAAAACCATACTGAGTTACAATATAAAAAATAACCTACCTATACTCTTCAAAAATCTCGACTTCATGGAATATGAAGACCGAGAAACTGCTCCTGATTAAAGGAGACTAAAGGGATGTGTCACCTGAAGGCAGCATATGATCCTGGATTGGATCCTGGGATGGAAAAAGAAAAGTTGCTATAGGGCCAGGCACAGTGGCTCACGCCTGTAATCCCAGCACTTTGGGAGGCCGAGGTGCGTGGATCGCCTGAGGTCAGGAGTTTGAGACCAGCCTGGCCAAGGTGGTGAAACCCCGTCTCTACTAAAACTACACAAATTAGCCAGGCATGGTGGCAGGCGCCTCTAATCCCAGCTACTCAGGAGCCTGAGGCAGGAGAATCATTTGAACCCAGAAGGCAGAGGTTGCAGTGAGCTGAGATCACGCCATTGCACTCCAGCCTGGGTGACAAGAGTGAGACTTGGTCTCAAAAAAAAAAAAAAAGAAAAGTTGCTATAAAGTGACAGTTGACATCTGGTTGTAGACTGGATTAGTCTAGTCTATATTCTGTATTAGTCTAGTTATCATGATTATTAAATCATTATAACACTGACTTAGTAATAAGTGTTAATTGCCTGGTTCTGAAAAGTACCAGTTATATAAGAAAATGTTCTCATTCTTAGGAAATATACCCTGAAGTACTTATGGGTAAAGGAGCATCATGTCCGCAAGTTAGTGTTAAGTGGTTAAAGAAAAGAAAGAATAAGAATGATATATTTATGATATAACATAATCATCTATATACATATATATTTGTATATAGAAAGACAGCACATGTAAACATGGCTTTATATAGATGAACCTAGGTAAGGAATACATAGGAGACCACAGTAATATTCTTGCTTTTTTTTGGAAAAAAATTTCCAAATAAAATGTTTAGTTAAAAACAAAAGGCTGGGTGCGGTGGCTTACCCCTGTAATCCCAGCACTTTGGGAGGCTGAGGCAGGTGGATAACCTGAGGTCGGGAGTTTCAGATAAGCATGACCAACATAGTGAAACCCCATCTCTACTAAAAGTACAAAATTAGCCGAGTGTGGTGATGTGTGCCTATAATCCCAGCCACTTGGGAGGCTGAGGCAGGAGAATCCCTTGAACCCAGGAGGCGGAGGCTGCAGTGAGCTGCGATCGCGCCATTGCACTCCAGCCTGGGCAACAACAGTGAAACTCCATCTCAAAAAAAAAAAAAAAAAACTGGTCATGCACGGTGATTCATGCCCGTAATCCCAGCACTTTGGGAGGCCGAGGTGGGCGGATCGCTTGAGGTCAGGAGTTCGAGAACAACCTGGTCAACATGGTGAAACTCTGTCTCTACTAAAAATACAAAAATTAGCCGGGCATGGTGGTGCATGTCTGTAATTCAGAGATTGTGCCATTGTACTCCAGCCTGGGTGACAAGAGTGAAACTCCGTCTCAAAAAACAAAACAAAACAAAATTATATACAGTAGGCCCATAAATTCTGCCACCACCACCGTTCTGAGAATCCAGGGCCTTTTCTGCCTCTGAGTCAGGATGGAATGAACTCATCACATTCCAAGAGGCCAGATGAGGTACCAAAAATGACAGGAGAGCAAGTCTAGAAAGGTCCAGCAAGAATAAAGGAGCGGATGGGCCATACCCCGTACCACAAGATAGCAGAATGCACTGGGCTAGATGGATGTCCCCTTCTCCTGAAAGAACGTACTGATCGCACCTGCACTGAAACTCTGGCCTCCCTACCTCTCCCTTCACTCTGTCTCCCTGGATCTTGGGCTGACCCTCCTCCCTTCAGGTAGCCATGGAGAGTCCCTGGAAAGAGTAACGTCTTCAGGTTGGTCAGCTTCTGGCTCAAGGATGAAGCTATTTCCTTTTATGTGGGAGTCTTTGCTCTGACAAGAGGTATGGGGTCTCAGTGATTCCTTCAGAAGGGAATTTTCATCCCAAGTTCCCTTCTCCTGGACAGAGGGTCTTTAACCTGGCCTGCCTAGGCGCTCACAGCTCCGTCTCTCAACAGTAACTCACACTCAGCTGCAGGGCCTTCTGTAGATGTTGTAACCAAGGTCCTGTGGCTCTAAGGGCTGGCAGGAGCTAGAGAACCCTAATGTCCAGCAAGGTGGCAGGATCCAAAGGTCTGCAGGGCACCCAGAGAACCTGAAGATAAGCAGATCCCATGGTGAGAGTCATCCACTCATCCCTCCCCAAACACTGCCTGGGGCCTCAGGGGGAAAAGCCTGCAGAGGCTGTACAGGAGACATAGCTGAGTGATGGCTCTGCTCTGGGACTGCAGCACGGGAAAATGCCACAAAGACCCTTGTGTCTGAGTCACTCCCTGAGCCAAGGAATGACTCAGATACAAGTTTGAAGCCAAGCACTTCCTCTGACTAACTGAGAGAATCTGGGCTAGACACTTTACCTCTCTAGGCCTGTTTCCTCATCTGTGAAAACAGAAAGAGGCTGTCAAACAGACTTGAAAACCAGAAAACCTCGGTTCAAATGCAGGCGCTGCCATTTACTGATGTGTGATGTTGAATGAGTTACTTAGTCTCTCTGTGTCTCAATATCCCCATCATTTATTTATTATTTTACCCTCCTTTGATTTTTAATGGAGAAAGACATTTTCCCCATCTATTTATTGGTCATTTGCATTTCTTTTGTAAACAATCTGTTTATGCACTTATGATTTTCCTGAGTTATTTGCAAAAATTAATTTATAAGTGCTCTTTATATATTGAGGCTATTAATCCTTTGTCATATTTGTTATAAACATGTTTTTATAGATAACATTTGTCCTTATTTGTCATTTGTCCTTAAACTTGGGTTTATTAGTTTCCAAATACCAAACAAGTTTTATTGGTTATTTTTAATAGTCTACTTGTTGATTGTTTTCCCCTTATAGTTTCTGCTTCTGGTAGTATTTTCAGTAAAAGTCTTTTCCACAAGATTATTAAAATGGTCTTTTTGGCTTACAAGATTGGTAAAGGGCCGGGCGCGGTGGCTCAAGCCTGTAATCCCAGCACTTTGGGAGGCCGAGACGGGCGGATCACGAGGTCAGGAGATGGAGACCATCCTGGCTAACCCGGTGAAACCCCGTCTCTACTAAAAAATACAAAAAACTAGCCGGGCGAGGTGGCGGGCACCTGTAGTCCCAGCTACTCGGGAGGCTGAGGCAGGAGAATGGCGTGAACTCGGGAGGCGGAGCTTGCAATGAGCTGAGATCTGGCCACTGCACTCCAGCCTGGGTGACAGAGCAAGACTCCGTCTCAAAAAAAAAGAAAAAAGATTGGTAAAGATGGAAATCATATCTCTTACACTGCTGGTAGGAGGGTAGGATATTACAGCTTTCTGAAGGGAATTTATATCAGAATTTTTTTTTTTTTTCTCTGTCGCCCAGGCTGGAGTGCAGTGGTGAGATCTGGGATCACTGCAAGCTCCACCTCCTGGGTTCACACCATTCTCCTGCCTCAGCCTCCCCAGTAGCTGGGACTACAGGTGCCTGCCAGCACGCCTGGCTAATTTTTTTGTATTTTTAGTAGAGACGGGGTTTCACCACGTTAGTCAGGATGGTCTCAATCTCCTGACCTTGTGATCTACCCACCTTGGCCTCCCAAAGTGCTGGGATTACAGGCGTGAGCCACCACGCCCGGCCCTATCAGAATTTTTAGAGTGCACACTCATTAAACCACTCTTCAACATCCAATAATGTGTCTCTAGGAACTAATTCGTCTCACTAAAAGAAAAGATAAAGGTACAAGGATGTTCATCTCACCTTTGCTTACAAAAGTAAAACAACTGGAAGCAATCAAAATGTACCAACAATAATTTATTTATTTTTTCATTTATCTATTTCTTTATTTGAGATAGCCTGGAGTACAGTGGCATGATCATGGCTTGCTGCAGCCTCAAACTCCTGGGCTCAGGTGATCCTCCCACCTCAGCATCCAAGTAGGAGGGACTATAGATGTGCACCGGCGCACCTGGCTAATTTTTTTTTTTTTTTCTTTTGTAGAGACAGCGTTTCGCCATGTTTCCCAGGCTGGTCTTGGACTCCTGGACTCAAGCAATCCACCCACCCTGGCCTCCCAAAGTGCTGGGATTATAGGTGTGAGCCTATAATCCCACACCCAGCCTGTCCCAGCAATTAAAAGATTGGCGGGCTGATATTGGTGAGCCACAGAATGGAACACAACGCAGGCATTAGAAATAGTAGTGGAGGCCGGGCGCGGTGGCTCACGCCTTGTAATCCCAGCACTTTGGGAGGCCAAGGCAGGCAGATCAACTGAGGTCAGGAATTCGAGACTAGCCTGGCCAACATAGCAAAACCCCGTCTCTACTAAAAACAGAAAAAATTAGCTGGGCGTGGTGGGAGGCGCCTGTAATCCCAGCTACACGGGAGGCTGAGACGGAGAATCAGTTGAACCCAGGAGGCAGAGGTTGCAGTGAGCCGAGATTGCACCACTGCACTCCAGCCTGGGTGACAGAGTGACACTCCACCTCAGGAAAAAAAAAAAAAAAAAAGAAATAGTAATGGAGTGGTGTACTCTGACTTGGAACTACATTTGTGATGTATTTTGAAGCAGGAAATACAAGTCATAACATACAATGTGAAGCATAATTCTATTTTTTTAATTATGTAAGTCCAAATCTATGAAAATATTAACAGTTGCTTTCTCTGAGTGAGGGGATTGAAAGGAATTTACATTGCATTTTTGAAGTGTTCATTTTCTAACTTTTCCAATAGCATCATAATTATATATTTATTTAGATAATAGCAATAATAACAATAATAAAATTTACAATAATGACCAATCAAAACAAGCATGGTCTTACATAGGAAGAACAAATAAAACTATGACACATCATAGAAACTGACAGAAATAGAAAAGAAAAAAAAAAAGCCTAGCTTGTATTTATTGAGCCCTGATCTCAGCTTAGGCACTGTGCAGGTTATTTCCTCAAATTGACTCATTTATTCCTCACACTGCCCTCTAAACCAAGGCCTACTCCGTTTCTAGATAAAGACATAGTACCTGAGAGAGCTGAAGAACTAGCACACAGCAGCACTGAGATATATCACCCAACTAGCCTGGCTGTGGTGCTTCGGTTTATAACTTCTTAGTCTTGCTGCCTCTCAGAGACAGATTTGCCTTCTAAAAGAGCAATGCAACATTTGATGTGCTTTTTTTTTTTTTTTCTAGACAGAGTTTCTCTCTTGTTGCCCACACTGGAGTGTAGTGGTGCGATCTCAGCCCACTGCAACCTCCACCTCCTGCGTTCAAGGGATTCTCCTGCCTCAGCCTCCCAAGTAGCTGGGATTACAGGCACCTCCAGCTGTAGATTACTAAAATCACCTCCAGCTGTAGATACAGACTAAAATATTAAGGCAGGAAACAGTAACTGGATACATATGGTAAAACTATGATGAATATTTTCTTCAATTTCCTTCAACAACAAGGAAAAATTAGTGAGTAATTTTCCTTTTTTATTTAAAAACGGATTTTTTCCTACTGGGGATGCCCATCTGAACACAGAGCCAAGTGTGGCAGACAAAAGCAGCACCACCTATCCTGATTAATAAGGAAATGTGAAAAAGGTCCCTTCCTCCCTCAGCCCCAATTCCTCCCTAAAACTGAGCAACTATGGAGAGAATCCGCGTGAAGATGAAATCAATCATTATCTTTCTTGGTAAAGAGTCAATCTTAGGCTGGGCACGGTGGCTCATGCCTGTAATCCCAGCATTTTGGGAGGCCGAGGTGGGCAGATCGCTTGAGGCCAGGAGTTCAAGACCAACCTGGCCAACATGGTAAAACCCCATCTCTACTAAAAATACAAAAATTAGCTGGGTATGGTGGTACACACCTGTAGTCCCAGCTACACAGGAGGCTGAGGAAGGAGAATTGCTTGGACCTGGGAAGGAGAGGTTACAGTGAGCTGAGATCGTACCACTGTACTCCAGTGTGGGTGACAGAGCAAGAATCCAAATTAAAGAGAAAAAAAAAAAAGTCAATCTTGGAAAGCAGTATTGCCCTGCAGTCAGTCACTCTTCTAACAGCATGGCAGCCATCTGATGGGCACCATCTCAGCATTGTGACATGATTGTGACTTACATACCCTTATCATCAGTCCCTAACAGTTGAACTCAAAAGTCATATTTTGCCATATAGATACCATCATCTGGATGCTCTCAGTCACAAACTTAAAACTAGATCATAGGCCAGGCACAGTGGCTTACACTTGTAATCCCAGCACTTGGGAGGCTGGGGTGGGTGGATCACCTGAGGTCAGGAGTTTAAGACCAGCCTGACCAACATGGTGAAACCCCATCTCTATTAAAAATGTAAAAATTAGCCGGGCATGGTGGCGCACGCCTTTAGTCCCAGCTACTCGGGAGGCTGAGGCAGGAGAATCACCTGAATGCGGGGGGCAGAGGTTGCAGTGAGCCAAGATCGCGCCATTGTACTCCAGCCTGGGGAAGAAGTGGAAAACTCTTGTCTCAAAAAAAAAAAAAAAAAATTAAAAAAAAACTAGATCATAGGTCTTTCATTGCCACCCATTGTGGTTTCACAAAAGTGAACTCAGTATCTTCTCCCTTAACTTATTCTTCCTCTTAGGTTGTAGCCTCTGTCTCCTGAAGCTGTATGTTTGAAAGCTTTGTTTAGCACATTACCTCTTATTACTTATTTTTCATAAATGTCCTAGATATTCTCAAATGTTTCATCTTCAACATAAACTGTAGAATTATTCTGTTATAATTTGGGGCAAAGAGAATACTGACAATTCTGAAAATTGTTGAGCCTTCCAATCCAAGAACAAGGCTTCAATATTTACTCAAGACTCTCTATATATCTCAAAATGTAATGTTTTATGCTTTCACATAGGTACTCCAATTTTCTTTTCTTATCTGTTACTGGACAGTCGACTGTGTTTTCAGCTACCATTCTAAATGGCATATTTTCATCCTTTTAATTACTGACTGCAATAAAAAAAAGTCATCAATCCATTTTCCTACAGTCATTTTAAACCAGCCACCTTACTGAACTTCCTTAATAACTATAATGGTTAACCTTCCAGAGCTTTGGGAATAGGCAGTTATTTCATCCACAAATACAGTTTTTTCTTGTGTTGTTCAGTACTTCTGTTTCTTATTTCATTTCCTGATGAGCTGCACTGGCAGGCACTCTAGAGGAAAGCAAGTCAAAGCAGGGACAGGTTGTTCACTTGAATGGGAAGGTATGCAGAGTTCTGCCGTTACGTCTGCTACTGACTTTTCACTTGAGACATAGGTCTTACCAAGTTAAGAAAGTATCCAAATCATTCTATTTCATTATGTTTTTTAAAGTCCAGAACGGATGTTGAATTTTATCAAATACTTTTTTCCCATCTATGAGGCGGCTATGGTATTCTCCCCTGTCCTATTAACGTGGTAAAATTCATTAGGAAATTATTTAATATTGAACTTCTCAGTCATAATGCATCATTTAACATACCGCTAATTTTGCATGTACATTCATAAGAAGGTTGGGTTATGGTTTTCTTTTGAAATGCCATCTTTTCCAGTTTTTGGAATCAATGCAACAATGTTGGCTTTATTAAAAAAAAAAAAAAAAAACAGGCCGCAATGGTTTATTCCTTTATAAATTCCCTGGAGGAGTCTATCTATCTATTTATCTATATCCATCTATCTAATAGTGGATGAAAGTTTGAGGTTAATTACATGATCTCAAAATCTCTTTCTACAAGATACTTAGTAATAACATAACTTTATAGTGGAGAATCCTGGTGGGCATAGCCTTGATCAAGTGATCAAAGCTAAATCAGCATTAATGTGACAAACCAACATTGTGTAACTTCTGGTATGGTACATTGAGAGGGACACATGATCACTTCTGTAGTATTCCCGTCCAAGATGTACAACATGACTCTAACCATGAGGAAAAATCAGAAAAACTCAAATTATAAAAATAACTGGCCCGTACTCCTCATACATGTCAAGGTGAAAACAGGTTAAAAAAAAAAATGACTGAGAACATACTCCAAATTAAAGAAGTCTAAAGAGATATGACAACTAAATGCAACGTATAACACTGGATTAGAATCCTGGACCATTAAAAATAATTAACGTAAATGATATTATTGAAACAAGTGGAGACATCTAAATAAAGTCTATGCATTAGATAATAATATTTCAATGTTAACTTCCCTGCTTTCGATTATTATATTATGATTAATTATTGTGATCACATACAAAATGTATATTACCTAGGAAATATACATTAAGAGTAAAGGGTCATCATGTCCACAACTTACACAGAGAGAGAGAGAAAAAGAAAGTTTCTACACACACAGCAAAATGTTAACAATTACAGAATGGGGTGAACGGTATAACAGGAATTTCTGTATTATTATTTACTATTATTATTATTTATTATTAATATTTTTTGAAATGGAGTCTTGCTCTGTCACCAGGCTTGAATGCAGTGGCGTGATCTCAGCTCACTGCAACCTCTGACTCCCTGGTTCAAGCGAGTCTCCTGCCTCAGCCTCCCAAGTAGCTGTGACTACATGCACGCGCCTCCACGCCTGGCTAATTTTTGTATTTTTAGTAGAGATGGGGTTTCACCATGTTGGCCAAGATAGTCTCAATCTCTTGACTTCGTGATCTGCCCACCTCAGCCTCCCAAAGTGGTGGGATTACAGGCACGAGCCTCCGCGCCCAGCCTATTCTTGTAACTTTTCTAAATCTGAATTTATTTAAAATCAAAACCAAAACAAAACAATAATCTCTTATGTCTGTGGAAAGGTGAGCAAGATGGGAAGATCTGTGAATTAAGGAAGAGGTTAGCTGCTTTCCCATATTGTCAGGTTGTGTGTGAGGGACAGAGGCTTCTCTGTCTGGGAGTGAATCTACCAGCAGCTTCCAGAATCCCTAAGGTAGACTCTTCCTAGAACACCCAGCATTTGTTGAGTCACCACTATGTCTTGACCCCCAAGTAGCCAGCCTCTAGAAAGGTTTTTTTTCAAGCTACTTCATTCGGGTCTCTGTAGTCAATGATCAGTCCCTAGAGACTAAGAGATTTTGACCAAGGGACTAAAAATCCCTGTCCAAACTACCTATCGAGAGGAGTCCTTAACTGTTAGCTTCATTAATGGGACCCTCCTAGAAAACCACCTTAAAACCTCAGGGTCTAGTTCACTGTGTATGTTTTTGGCTTCCAGGGAGAATAATAGAAAAGAGGCAATCTCAGATGGCCAAGCCAGAACTTCAGGTTAGAATTTCTTTGTTATTTTTTTGAGACAGAGTCTTGCTCTGTTGCTCAGGCTGGAGTGCAGTGGTGCAATCTCAGCTCACTGCAACCTCCACATCCCAAGTACAAATGATTCTCCTGCCTCAGCCTCCTGAGTAGCTGGGACTACAGGCTCTCGTCACCATATCAGGCTAATTTTTGTATTTTTAGTAGAGATGGGGTTTCACTGTGTTGGCCAGGCTGGTCTCGAGCTCCTGATCCACCCGCTTCAGCCTCCCAAAGTGCTGGGATTACAGGCATGAGCCACCACACCCAGCCTTCAGTTTAGAATTTTGTCCTGGTGTTCGTGTGGTTTCAGAATTTCAAACAAAATTTCCTCATGGTATGAATGCCTTGGCTTCACATGTATATGATTCAGATGGAATCCTATCAAATTCAATGAATATGAGTCAGTCAGGTGGACTCATTGGGGATATATGATACTCAATTCAAATTCAAAAGCAGGCAAAAGTAAACCACTATATTAAACCGTAGTTACCCCTGGGGTGGCAGTAGGTATTGACCAGTAAGGACACCTTCAAGGTGTTAGAAGCGATGAATATCTTGATCTAGGCTGTGGTTACAGGATTCTGTAATATAAAAATTCATTGAGTTGTACCTTAAAGATAAGCCCACTTGACTACATACGTATTATGCCTCAATTGTTTTAAAGAATTCTTTTTTTTTTGAAGCAGGGTCTCACTCTGTCACCCAGGCTAGGGTGCAGCGGCACCATCATAGCTCACTGCAACCTTGAACTCCTGAGCTCAAGGAATCCTTTCACCTCAGCCTCTCCAGTAGCTAGGATCACAGGTGTGAGCCACCACACCCAGCTAATTTTGTTTTTTTTTTTGTTTTTTTTGTTTTGAGATGGAGTTTCACTCTTCTTGCCCAGGCTGGAGTGCAGTGGTGCAATCTTGGTTCACTATAAACTCTGTCTCCTGGGTTTAACTAATTCTCCTGCCTCAGCCTCCCAAGTAGCTGGGACTACAGGTGCCCACCACCAAGCCCAGCTATTTTTTTTTTTTTTTTTGTATTTTTAGCAGAGACGGAGTTTCACCATGTTGGTCAGGCTGGTCTTGAACTCCTGACCTCAGGTGATCCACTCGCCTTGGCCTCCCAAAGTGCTGGGATTACAGGCGTGAGCCAACATGCCCAGACTACCCAGCTAATTTTTAAATTTTGTATAATGATGGAGTTTTGCTATGATGCGCAGGCTGGTCTCAAGCTTCTGACTTCAAACAATCCTCCTACCTCAGCCTTCCAAAGCACTGAGATTACGGACGTAAGCCACTGTGCCTGGCCAAAAAGGGAATATTTAATGACCTGGAGAAATGTCTGTTATATAAATGAAATTATCTCCATTCAAACTTAGATATTTTGTTCAAACACAGGCTGGGCGCAGTGGCTCACTACTAAAAAATACAAATTAAAAATACACCTCTACTAAAAATACAAATTAGCCGGGCATGGTGGTGCGTGCCTGTAATTCCAGCTACTTGAGAGGCTGAGGCAGGAGAACCGCTTGAACCCGGGAGGTGGAAGTTGTGGTGAGCCGAGATCACCCCATTGCGCTCCAGCCTGGGCAACAAGAGTGAAACTCCGTCTCCAAAAAAAAAAAGAAATTTTGTTCAAACACAGCCACATCTTGCCTCTCCCCATGGTGCTCCTCCCCTCAATGAATATCCCATTAAATTAGGGATCAAAAACAGACAAAACTAATCTGTAAGGTTAGAAGCTAGGAGAATGGTTCCCTCTGGCAGAGTAGTGACTGGGAGGGGCATCATGAGGGCATGGTGCTAGAATGTTGTTTTCTGATCTGAGTGCAATACCCAGCGGTATTCCCTTGTGACAATTCATTGAGCTGCATATTTATATACATTTTTGCATATATCTTATATCACAATAAAAGGTTTATGTAAAACATTTTTTTTTTAATTATTTGCTCTGAAACCTGGCACTGAGCACAGTATGGGTAGTGAAGGGAATCAACGTGGAGAAAAAAATACCCAAACTCCTTTCCCTGGCTTATTACTTCACCCATGCTAAGCAGCTATCTGTCTTTGATTCTGTGCAAATGAAAAATAGGGACTATCTGCTTTTAAAACTAAAACATGACCTATGTGGGTTCTGAAAGATGTTACCTGCCTTAGCATCCAGCTGCCTTTATTTCTTAAGATGCTACAGGCATTGTGCTTTTTCTGAAGGTTACATAAAGATCAAATGTAATAATTTTTTAAAGTTAAAATATTGTTTTGGTATTGTACCTTTTCATTAGAGTAATGGTCAAAATCTTATTTTCTGACTCAGAAACTGAAAGTCAAATACTGCATGTTCTCACTTATAAGATAATAATGTGTACATATGGGCCAGGCGCGGTGGCTCAAGCCTGTAATCCCAGCACTTTGGGAGGCCGAGACGGGCGGATCACGAGGTCAGGAAAACGAGACCATCCTGGCTAACACGGTGAAACCCCGTCTCTACTAAAAAATACAAAAAACTAGCCAGGCGAGGTGGCGGGCGCCCGTAGTCCCAGCTACTCGGGAGGCTGAGGCAGGAGAATGGCGTGAACCCGGGAGGCGGAGCTTGCAGTGAGCCGAGATCGCGCCACTGCACTCCAGCCTGGGCGACAGAGCGAGACTCCGTCTCAAAATAATAATAATAATAATAATAATGTGTACATATGGACATAGAAAGCAGAATAATAGACATGAGTGACTCTGAATGGAGGGAGGCTAGGAAGCGGGTAGGGAATGAGAAATTACCAGATAGGTTCAATGTACATTATTCAAGTGATAGTTACACTAAAAGCCCAGGCTTCCCCATTATGAAATATATCCATGTAACAAAACTGCACTTATATCCCCTACATCTATTATTTTAAATTTTATTTCCATTTTATTTGCAATCCCATCTCAGCCACTTTAATAACTATTAGTTCAATTTCAATTTCAGTGATGAACAGTTTCTAAAAGCAGCTTTAAATTTTGTTTTGTGGTTGTTGTGGCTTTATCTGTCTCGAATTTTTTCTGCCAGGACTTTATAAGGAACTGATTAGTGGAGGTTAAATGTGGCTATGCGTAAAATATATAGGACAAGGCAAAAAGACTCTCAGAATACAATAAATTCCAAATCTAGTTTCTCTTCCTTTGATAATTTATTTTTAAGCTGAGCCTACATGAAAGTATTTTCTAAACACTCTGTTTGCTCTTTCAGCCAAATCTTTTACATTATCATTTTATTTTATTTTGTTTATTTGTATTTATTTATTTATTTTGAGACAGAGTCTCATTCTGTCATCCAGGCTGGAGTGCAGTGGTACAATCTCGGTTCACTGCAATCTCCACCTCCAGGGTTCAAATGATTCTCCTGCCTCAGCCTCCAGAGTAGCTGGGAACTCAGGCGCCCCCCACCACGCCCAGCTAATTTTTGTGTTTTTAGTAGAGGCAGGGTTTCACCATGTTGACCAGGCTGGTAACTCCTGACTTCAAATGATCCACCCACCTTGGCCTCCCACAGTGCTGGGATTACAGGCATGAGCCACTGCACCCAGCCTACATTATCCTTTTAGATACTTACTCAGTAAATTTGTTTTCTAACCACGGGCAAGGTCACATCCATCGCCGCTGTCACAGAGTCGGAATGGATTTCCAGAAACCAGGCTCACTCTTGGGATGCTGTCACAGATGCGTATGTCATTACTTTTGCCAGAAAGAACCTTAAAGGAAACAGGAAAAAATATGCATTAGATCACTAACAAGAACAATAGAAGCCACATCTTTAATAACATGGTACTTCAGATAAATTTAGCACGTGATCCTTTCAAATTATTTTCATTATTGTGGAGAACAATAAAAAGGGTGTGGGTTCAGAAAAGGGTTTTGAGATGGGCCTTGGTGGAGAGGAACTGGCTGCTATTCAGCTAGGGAGTGTCATTTGAGTGAAATGTGTTCCCACAGATTGAGGCTTGTAGCGTCAAATCTGTGATTTTCCCATCCCCAATCTCCATATTTCAGGACCCTCAACACCAACCCTTATAAGCCTCCTAATCAGACACACATAGTGTCCCCAGTCACCGGCCTCCAATCTCCAACCCTCAGAGGTTTTCATAGTCACTGATATTCCCGTATGTTTAAATCTGACCAGGAGAGACTACTGGTCAGTAACTACAAAGCACACTGATCCGATCTGATTGCCAGTGAATTTACACCGCCCCCAATCGTGAACCCACACTGTTCGCCAATGATATCCCAACGACTGAGGATTAATTGTTGATTCTCACAGTCCCACCCCCACCCACAAGTGACAGTCTGAATAACTGAGCCTCATTGAGGCGTACCTTTAAGATAAGCACACTTGACTCTATTCTCCATTCCCTGACCTACAAAAGTCCAATCGTTATTACTCTCCGATCCTCCACCGATGATATGAAGTAAGTCTCAATCACCGATGGCCCAAAACATTTCTCCAAATATTCATCACCACTGACCCCCCTCATAACTGAACCCCAAAGTTTCCACAATCACCAATTCCGGTACCCAAACTATTACTGCCCACAGAACTTAGAACCTCCGATCACTCATCCTCTCGGTCTCAGATCATTAACCTTAAAGTTCTCTAAACCAGTGTCTGAAAAATCCCAATTGACCCCAGACCCATGAAGACCACTATAACTGACCCCATGCACCCTGAAAATCAAGACATTTCACAGAACTCGCATTTATTGATTCCCACACACTCCCAATACATCTTCTTCAGAGACTGTGCCATTGACTCCCGCCAACCTCTGTCTGCCACCACTGAGGCCCCGCGAGGCTCAGAGGTCCAATCTCTTAACCCTTCAGTCCCTTTGTCGTTGACCCTCACGGGCACCCATAACTGACCCAGTCGGCCACCGTAGTCGGCAGCTCACTATCCTTCATCAGTCCCCAGGTTTGACCGTTTCTCAAACCGACCCTTCCCATTTATGCTGCATCCGCGCCCAGAATCTGAAATTGATCGTCCTGCCACACCGCCTCATCGCGGTATAAGGTCGTCCCATCCTCAATGGCCGGTGCGCAGACTCAATTGCGACTTTGAGGCTGTCAGCGGCCACCCGGCAACGTTCCAGAGAACAGGATTCTGGGTTTCTCAAAGCTGTAATGGGAGGTATGATGGCGACGCCCGCTTGACTCCTACCGGGGGCGGCCATGTTTAAAGGTGTGCCGTACCACGGATGATTACGCCCTTTCTTTGCCCGACCAAAAGATAAGGCTATTTTAGGACAAGGAGAAGCAAGTGTCCCTGGATCCCTAAACAGAGATGTCGTCTCTGCTCTTAACTCAGCATCCCAGATGCCAAAACCTCCTGTGACTGACATGGCGGCGCCCAGACATCAATGCTGAGCTTTCTTTGTTTCAAGCAGCCTGATAAGATGGCCGCGAACATTTTTACCGCTTCTTACGTGCAATGGGTGCAGCCTCTCCTAGGAGGAGTTCCCCTATGGCAATGTGAAACTTTTTCTGAGCCAGCTCTGGGAGTTACAGAGCAGCGAAGAGACTCGCTCTTCTTTTAGGGAGACAGAGACAGCCTAAGGAGGGGGCGTGACTTCACGGAAAGGGCGGAGCCGCAAGGAAAGGGCGGGGCTGCCGCAGTGGGAAGAGATCTGAGTTCTTAGCGCATAATGGAAAGGAAATGTTGAAAGCAAGATTTTTTCCTAAGGAGGCTTGTCCGATAAGCCGACCTGAGGGAAGAATATGAGTGCAAGAAGTTTATTTGGTAGGTAGGGGATGGAGAAGTGAGACGGGAGCGATGGGAACTACTATAGAGTGCGTCGGTGAGCCGATTAGCTCGATGATCAATGAGGGCTCTGTCAGCTTGGGAACTCTGGGGGATTGTGTAGAAACAACTTCCAAATTGTCACAACCCCCAGGCCGATGAAGCTGACATATGTCTACACCATCTCTCTTCCCCATTGTTTTAGAGCCACTCCAGAGGTGTTAAAGCTCCAGCACTTCCAGCCTGCCTCATGGGAAGGTCTTAGGCTGAGTCTATAGGTGCCTGCAGTAAGAAGCCAGCGGTCTGCATATGATTGTCCAGGGGTAGTGGCTGGGTACCAACAGCATTCACTACAGGCCTGCCTTGGATACCGCCTAACGCAGTGCTCTGCATACCACAGGTATTGGAACATCTCTAGAAAAGATTGCCTTGTCTTATGAAAATGGCTTTTTAAAAAAATCCTAATTCCAACTGGTTATCCTAGCAACTGATACAGTAACTGACCTCCAAAATGTTTCCCAATGATTCCTACCTCCTACTATTCACACTCTTATGGAGTTCCCTCCTACATTGTACCAGGGTTGGACTGTAAGACTAATAGAATATAGTACCAGTGATAGATGTCACTGCTGAGATTAAATATAATAATAAAAGGCACATTGACTTCTGTCTTAAAGGCTGCTGCCCCCACTTTGAGAGAAGTTAGTTGCCATGTCATGAGGATACCGAGACAGCCTATGGAGAGGCCCATGTAGCAAGGAACTAAGCCCTCCACCCAATAGCCTGGGAGGAGCTGGGGCCTTCCTGTAACCAAGTGGGTCACCCTTGGAAGCACATCTCCCAGCCCCAGTCAAACCTTGAGATGACTGCAGCCCCTGCCAATTATTTGACTGCAACTGCATGAGAGACTCAGTCACAAGCACTCGGCTATAGCAGCTCCTGTATTCCTGACCCTCAGAAAGTATGTGAGATACTAAATTCTTGTTGTTTTGAGCTTCTGAGTTTAGGGTAATTTGCTATGCGTCAACAGATAACTTCAATGCTGTGTTAAATGCTACAGTTGACATTTCTTATTCTTTCTTTTTTTTTCTTGAGACGGAGTTTCACTCTTGTTGCCCAGGCTGGAGTGCATTGGTGCAATTTCGGCTCACCGCAACCTCTGCCTCCTGGGTTCAAGCGATTCTCCTGCCTCAGACTCCTGAGTAGCTGGGATTACAGGTATGCGCCACCACGCCTGGCTAATTTTGTATTTTTAGTAGAGATGGGGTTTCTGAATTCTTTAAATACAGTTTCTAAAGTTGTGAGATAATTCTGTCAGAGGGAGATTATTACCAGTTTCCTCTTTTTCCTTGTGATGGAAAAATTAAAAGCCTATGGCACTGCTAGATTTTTAAAATTTAACAAAGATGTCAAGGGTCCTTGCTTCATTTGATTTAACATTAATATAAGTGGTTTATATGACAACACTTTGAAGTGACTATAGTAATTAATTTAAAATCACCATTTAGGATGCGCATGGTGGCTCACACCTGTAATTCCAGCACTTTGAGTGTTGTAACCAAGTGACTTATAGAGAAACGCCACACTCTGAGACTAATTCAGGAGTCCTTTTATTGCCAGCGACCGAAACATGGCTAGAGCTCAAAATTCTCTCAGTCCCGAAGAAGGGGCTAGATTTCTTTTTATGCCGTGGTCTAAATAGGGGAGGGGGAGTATAGCTGAAGCAATTTTTACAGAAGCAGAACAAGCAAACAAATTTAAAAAGATTAACTGCTTACAGTTACAGAAAAGTAAACAGTTCCAGGTGCAGGGGCTCAAACTATCACAAAGAGATAATGCAGAGGCTTTGGGTACCATCCCCCGAGCACGTCCCCAGGAACTGCTGGTTCAGCTTGTCTCAATATCTCATCAGTAAGCACATTCCTGGATGAGCTTGGAGTCAGCTTGCACTAGTTATGTCCTTAAGGGATGGGGGGATAAGGGGGATGCAAGTGAAGAAACAAAAATGGGGTCTGTCCAGCTCTCTCGGCTAAGAGAGACAATCAGGTTAAAACAAGGTAGAGTATCACATTCCCCACTCATGTTTTGGGGAATCAAATCATTGATTCCTCGGTTATAACTAGGGGTTTATATTGGATCCTAAGATACATAAGTTTCACAGAAGCTATACACTGCTTTATAAAGTTAAGAAACCAATTTAATATACAAGACCCGAAAACTAAACCTAACAAGAGGAGGAGAAGGGATCCTGCCAATCCAGTAATTAGAGGATTCAGCCATGCATTCCAGTTAAACATGTTTTGGTACCAGGGGTGTTATTTTCCTGTTCTTGCTGGCGTCTATCTAGATTTTTTCAAAATCTTTGGAGAGGATCCTTTATGACTCCAGACTGATTGGCATAGAAATGACAACTCTCTCCTAGAGCTGCACATAACCCTTTTTGGGAGAGAAATAGCAGATCCAGGCCTCGGCGGTTTTGAAGGACTACTTCCGCTAGAGACTCTACCTGGGAATGCGGCATATTTATGGCTGATTGGAGATTGCTTAAATCAGCATCTACTTGTTGAGACAGGGACATTAGTCCAGCTTCTCTCTGAACCAGGGCAGCCATGCCAATGGCTGCTGATCCAGCTATGCTAAGGCTGGCCAGAAGGGGTACAAGGAGTGGGGCGGCTCAGCGAAACCTGGAATGTAATTCAGGGGGAGCGATGAGAAGTTGCCCTTCTGGCCCGCTGTACACACAGACCTAGGGGAGCACATGAACCAACACGCACAGGAGAGGCCCAGGTTCAGTCCCATTGATGCAGCGAGTGAGGCCTGAAATATGGGCCAACCAGGTATTGTTAGGTGTCTGGTAGGAGACTGAGGTGTTTAAGGAAGTAAGTAGAGATTGATTACAGGTGGCCTGAAAGGGAGAAGCAGACAAGTTATACCTGGTGCTAATTAGACAGGAGGCGTTTCCTGACACGTATCCTAGTGTAAGGGCATGGGGGCGTGTACGACAAGGAAGAGAGTCAATTTTAGCCTGG
Source organism: Mandrillus leucophaeus (assembly GCF_000951045.1). Taxonomy (NCBI): domain Eukaryota; kingdom Metazoa; phylum Chordata; class Mammalia; order Primates; family Cercopithecidae; genus Mandrillus; species Mandrillus leucophaeus. The sequence continues at coordinate 83,856 of NW_012101332.1, read as the reverse complement.
CTTCTACTCCTAAACCAACATAATATGGGGGTTTTGCTTTTAGGCACAACCAACAATCTTGGGCTAGTTTAGGCTGGGTGAGATTAAGGAGGTAACGTACCCCGTCCAGAATGGACATTAGGCTGGGCTAGAGATGTAGTCATGGTAGCTGAGATTTAGGAACCTGGAGAGGCGGTGGGATGGTTAAATCGACCCTGTCTGGGTGTCTTTGGAACACAGGGTCACCTAAATCAGTTAAAGGACCAATTTGCTTAGGAGGGCTCCATGGGACCAGGATTTTTTTCTGGATGGTGAACATAGTTCCAACATCAAATCCCGAGATATACAGCCTTAATCCCCACGACATGCCATAATACCATTGAGCCGAACCAGGGTTACGGACAGTTATAGTAAGAGGGTTACAATTTTCTATAATACACAGTCTAGGATGGGAAATGCGAGTTATGGAGAGGGTTGAGAACCGGGTTGATCCTCCAGGCTAAGTGGCTAGGGTTACACACGACCAGTGAGGGCAGAAAAACTGGTAAGAATCTCAACAACTAGAGTCAGGGTGATTTCCAGGACAGAGGTAAAAGTCAGCATTCTGGAGTCCTTTTTCTGCACCTTCAGAGCTTCCACATCCAGTCCGGCTTCCTGTGTGTCCGAACCCTGCAGCAAGGTCGATGTTCCCCACTCCCATGACCGGCAAGTGGTGGTGTTCTTCCTGGGTACTGGCAGGCTCTGGGAACAAAGCACATAAATCGACTGCAAAAGAGACTTCCTTGGAGGTTCCTGCCTTCCAAGTGGTGTTTGCAAACATACGTCCTGTTGTGAAAGAAGTGAGAAAAGAGTAGAGGGGGCAGAAGGCATAATAGGCAGAAACAAACAGAAGAGGTAAATAAAGAGAATTAATCTGATGGCTTCCCTCGACTTAGGTGCAGTTTTAAGGGGCCTGGCCCAGGCTTGGGGACCCATGTTTCTTGCTGGGCTTTGTTGGCTTTTTTGATGCGAGAGTGATGAATCCAAGCAGAAATCCCATCCACTTTCAGAGCTGTTGGCGTGGTGAGGATGACAGTATGAAGTCCTTTCCAGGCAGGAGTGAGTCCTCCTTTCTGCAGCCTTTTAACATACACCAGGTCACCCGGCTGGAAAGAGTGGCAGGGCCCCGTCTGGTCAGGAACTGGATTGGGGTGTGCTCCCTGGACAAGCAGCTAGATGATGTCCTGTACCTGTTGGAGAGACTGCAGGTACTGTAACAAATTAGCTTGTGAGATTTCTGCTAAATGGGTATCTCTTAGCTTAGGCAAGACAGGTGGAGCCCTTCCATACATGATTTCAAAAGGTAAAAACCCAGCCCGGTAAGCGGTGCATCTTACTCTAAGAAGGGCTAAAGGAAGGAGCTTTACCCAATCCTCACCAGTCTCTAGGATTAATTTTGTAAGAGTACTTTTTAGGGTGCGGTTCATGCGTTCTACCTGTCCAGAGCTCTGAGGTCGATAGGCGCGATGGAGTTTCCATTGAATGTTTAATGCCTTGCTGACCGACTGAGCTATGGACGAGGTGAAGGCTGGTCCATTATCAGACCCTATGGCAACAGGCAACCTGTGTCAAGGGATGATTTCATTTAGTAAAAGCTTATCTACCATGGTGGCAATTTCGTTTCTGGTGGCAAATGCCTCAGTTCATCCGGAAAAGGTGTCTACTAGCACCAGGAGGTATTTATACCCTGGTTTTTCTTCTGCAAAGTCAATTTCCCACTTTTCTCCTGGTGAGCCTCCCCGGAGGCGGTGGCCTGAGCTGGGCTTGGGACCTTGTTTGGCGTTTACCTGAGCACAAGCCGTACACAGGAGAGCTGCTTGGTTAGTTAAGTCCTGAAGGTGAGGGATCTTGAAATGGCTCCTTAGAAGCTGGGCCAGTTTTACTCCGCCCAAATGGGTGGTAGAATGCAGACGATTGATTAAAGTTTCCTGAGGGCTCAGGGCATGAAAATTCTGGAATCAGGAAGAATCCACCAACCTTCTTGATTTTCACTGGCTTGAAGATCTGAATCTTGTATTTCTTCTTCTGGGGGGTATTCTGGGTGGTCTGGTAAGTCAGACTGCAGAAAGGACACAGCGGGCAGTAGAGTCAAAGGCGAGACTGGGAGCCGAGCTGCCCCTCGAGCTGCAGAGTCGGCTCTTTGGTTACCACGGGCAACGGCCATGTCTTCTCATTGATGTCCTTTGTAGTGAATTACAGCCACCTGCTGAGGAAGCCAAACAGAGATGCACCACGACGCCCGGCTAATTTTTGTATTTTTAGTAGAGATGGGGTTTTACCATATTAGCCAGGCTGTTCTCGAACTCCTGACCTCAAGTGATTCGCCTGCCTCAGCCTCCCAAAATGCTGGGATTACAGGCGTAAGCCACTGCGTCTGGCTGGGGCTGTTGACTTCAAAGATAATTTAGGGGGTGAGGAAAATGTTCTATGTATTGTTTTAGGTGGTGGTTTCATGGGCCTATGTAATTGTCAAGACTCATCAAAGTGAACACTTATTTGTGTTATTATATGTAAATTATACCTTCATTTTTAAAAGAAAAAGCATACTGTTGAGAGTATTGAGTAGTGATGTGGGCCAGGGAACAGAGAGGGAGTAGAAAAGAAGTAACAGAACTTTATCATAGTCTGCAGAAAGATAGGACCCTGCCAAGGTCATCATCAGCATTTACGGCCTATGACAGGGCGATTCCTCTAGGCAGAGGAATTCGAGAAAGGAGCCTCTAGGCAGACTTAGCTCCAAGGCTCTGGGCTAACCCAACCTGCACTGACCATCAGTGCTCACTTGTTCCAGTGAGCTTATGCCTATAGGTCCAAGCCTTGAACTACATGTGGTGGCCCTGGACACTGTCATCATTTAAAAGGATACAGGCCCCAAATTTGGCCTAAAAGGAGGCACAGCGCTTCCTTGCTCTGGAGCAGAAAGGACCTTACCTGGGCCTGAGTGTTGTTTGTTTGTTGTAGGGGAAAGAAAGAGAGATCAGACTGTTACTGTGTTTATGTAGAAAAAGGAAGACATAAGAAACTTCATTTTGATCTGTACTAAGAAAAATTCTTCTGCCTTGAGATGCTGTTAATCTGTAACCCTAGCCCCAACCCTGTGCTTGTAGAAACATGTGCTGTATTGACTCAAGGTTTAATGGATTTAGGCCTGTGCAGGATGTGCTTTGTGAAAAATGTGTTTGCAGGCAGTATGTTTGGTAAAAGTCATTGCCATTCTCCAGTCTCGAGTACCCAGGGACACAATACACTGCGGAAGGCCACAGGGACCTCTGCCCAAGAAAGCCTGGGTGTTGTCCAAGGTTTCTCCCCACTGAGACAGTCTGAGATATGGCCTCGTGGGAAGGGAAAGACCTGACCGTCCCCCAGCCCAACACCTGTAAAGGGTCTGTGCTGAGGAGGATTAGTGAAAGAGGAAGTCCTCTTTGCAGTTGAGATAAGAGGAAGGCATCTGTCTCCTGCTCATCCCTAGGAATGGAATGTCTTGGTATAAAACCCGATCGTACATTCTATTTACCGAGATAGGAGAAACCGCCTTGTGGCTGGAGGTGAGACATGCTGGCGGCAATACTGCTCTTTACTGCACTGAGATGTTTGTGTAAAGTTAAACATAAATCTGGCCTATGTGCACATCGAGGCACAGCACCTTTCCTTAAACTTATTTATGACACACAGTCCTTTGCTCATATGTTTTCCTGCTGACCCTCTCCTTACCATTACCCTATAGTCCTGCCACATCCCCCTGAGATAGCAGAGACAGTGATCAATAAATACGGAGGGAACTCAGAGACTGGGGACGGTGCGGGTCCTCTGTATGCTGAGCGCCGGTCCCCTGGGCCCACTTTTCTTTCTCTATACTTTGTCTCTGTGTCTTTTTTTCTTTTTTCTTTTTTTTTTTTTTTTTTGAGAAGGAGTTTCACTCTTGTCTCCCAGGCTTGAGTGCAATGGTGTAATCTCGGCTCACGACAACCTCTGCCTCCCGAGTTCAAGTGATTCTCCTGCCTCGGCCTCCCAAGTAGCTGGGATTACAAGCATGTGCCACCATGCCCATCTAATTTTGTATTTTTTAGTAGAGACAGGGTTTCGCCATGTTGGTCAGGCTGGTAAACTCCCAACCTCAGGTGATCTACCTGCCTTGGCCTCCCAAAGTGTTGGGATTACAGGTGTGAGCCACCGCGCCTGGCGTCTCTGTGTCTTATTCCTTTTCTCAGTCTCTTGTCTCCATCTTGTGAGAAATACCCACAGGTGTGGAGGGGCAGGCCCCCTTCAGTTTGTTGTTTTTTTATTTTTATTTTTATTTTTTGGTGTTTTGTCTGGTTTAGTTTGACTTTTTGGGTTTTTTTTTTTTTTAGAGACAGGATCTCACTCTGTTGTCCAGGCTAGAGTGCAGTGGCACCATCATGGCTCACGGCAACCTTGAACTCCTGGCCTCAAGTGATTCCCCTGCCTCAGCCTCCCAAGTAGCTGGAACTACTGGCACACACCACCATGCCCAGCTAATTTATTTTTATTTTTTTGTAGAGATGGGGTCTTGCCATCTTTCCCAGGCTGTGGCCTGAGTGTTAATAGGGATGTAGCTTGGCATGAGTGTAGGGTGCTCTGGATCTGGGTGGGATGTGGCCATCTCCTGGATCAAGTTGATCATGGGAGTAGCCTGGGATGAGGAGAGGCCACAGCCCATCCTGTCCTGAGAGTATGTGGAGGCGGGGAGAGCACAGGGGCAAGGGTGAAACAAGTATCAAAGTATAATTTTCAAAAACTTGTAATTGTTAACTCTTTTACAGATATTCAAAGATTCATATCACTTATTAGCAAGGGAATTGGAAATTGATTTCCAAGTGAACAGGTATATACATTTTTTTCAGTGAAAAATAATAGAATATTTGAATAAGATTGCAAAGTTAGATATAAAAACTATTTAATATCCCTACAGGGCAATAAAACCATACCTTTAAGGTTATTTCTTCCGCACAGAATCAATTTGTAGCTATACCAGATGAATATATGAAAATGCATCAATTGTCTGCAAGTTAACATCTGTTTTTACACGACCTACATCCTAATCAATAACAGAGTCAATCAAATAAAGGTTCATTACACCAGAGCAATGAATTCTCAACCCGGGGCAGTTTTAAGCCCCAGGGGACATTTGGCAATGCCTGAAGATGATTTTGGTTGTCACAATGGTGGGAGTAGGATACTACTGGCATCTAGTAGAAAGAGGCCAAGAATGCTTCCAGTCACTCTGTGATGTAGAGAAGAATCCTCTGTAACAAAGGATTATCTGGCCCAAAATGTGAATGGTGCTGACTGTGGGCAAACCAGTCCCTAGAACAGTTTGTTAGACTGTGTTGTAGTATGACTTTGCAAGGATACACGGGATAACAAAATAATATATTTTCCTTATTTCCTAGTGTCATGTGGTGCAAGGTTAAAGATAACCAGGGGCACACATGCTTGTATCTTGCCACAATGTCAGCCTTTTATTGATGCTAGTTCAATCACAGCAATGTGAGCTACGTGGAGTTCCCAAGGAGGCATTCTCCTTAGTACTTCCCCTTCACTCCGGAGGCAGAGCAGCGGCACACAGGTTCAAGATACTCCAGAAGTCAGTCAATATTGCAAAGCATATATAATAGTGTACCTTTTTTTTGGTGGGGGGGGGACAGAGTCTCACTCTGTTGTCCAAACTGAAGTGCAGTGGCGTGATCTCAGCTCACCACGACCTCTGCCTCCCGGGTTCAAGTGATTCTCCTGCCTCAGCCTCCCGAGTAGGTGGGACTACATGTATGCACCACCATGCCCAGCTAATTTTTTTCTATTTTTAGTAGAGACAGGGTTTCACTATGTTGGCCAGGCTGGTCTCGAACTCCTGACCTCGTGATCCACCTGCCTCAGCCTCCCTAAGTGCTGGGATTACAGGTGTAAGCCACCACACCCAGCCAATAGTATACTTAATATATAAACGTTCTTGGTGAGACATTCTACAACAAACAAACGAATATTTAACATCAAGAAGAAAAAGAGATAGGAGAAAGGGTTAAGGAACCAGTCCATGGGCAAAGACAAAAGAGGTCCTAGTATGGACTTAGGCAGTCCACCAGTCTTGCAAGAAAGAATTTTTGATGTGGCACAGCCTTCCACAGCAGATGCCAAGTTCTTATCACAAGTAACTACAAGATAGTGTCAGTTAAGATGGCCTTTTCGTGCTGCTGAAGGCCTAATCTTTATTGTTACAGAGTCCTCTGGAGAGAACTGATGGTGGAAGAATGTGCTTGTTCATGTGCTTAACTGGTTGGATGCAGTCTTTATTCTATTTTAATTAAGCAAAATATCTTGTTGGCAAAGTGTTCTATGAAAAATGAAATGGAGTCTTCTTCTAAGATGGAGTTAGGTATGTCAAAGGTGCTCTATACACCTAGTTTCTGATAACTTACTATTTTTTTTTTGAGACGGAGTCTCACTCTGTTGTCCAGGCTGGAGTGCAGTGGTGCGATTTTGGCTCACTGCATGCCTCTGCCTTCCAGCTTCAAGTGATTCTCCTGCCTTAGCCTCCTGAGTAGCTGGGACTACAGGCGCACACCACCATGCCTGGCTAATTTTTGTATTTTTAGTAGAGATGGGATTTCACCATGTCGGCCAGGCTGGTTTCGAACTCCTGACCTCAGGTGATCTGCCCTCCTCAGCCTGCCAAAGTGCCGGGATTACAGGCGTGAGCCACCATGCCCAGCCTGGTTGTTCTCAATTCTAACTACATCTTAAAATCACCCAAAGAGATTTTTAAAATCCCAATTCTTGGGCTCCACCTCCAGAAGTTCTGGTTTGATTTTCCTGGGGTAAAGCCCTGTTTTTATTTTTTTCCTTTTTATATTTCACCAGGTATGGGAAGCTGTGGATTCATAACCTGAGTAAATTAAGGAATTTCACATTATGAACTCAATTTGAGATGGGCTGGACTGGTGATACCTGGAAGGGGTAAATGAGAATTCACTCTGGAGGCACCTTATGCCTCAGGGAGCATCCACAAATTATTTTTCAGGAACAGTGACCAGCAAGTTGTCACAGATATCCAGCATGCAAGGGGACAGAACCACATGAATAAGATCAAATAGAAACAACAGATAGTATAAGCAGATTCATCTAAACTGAGTAGCTTTGAACTAGGGATGTTGCTTTGGTTTGGGTTCAAGGCCCCCATTCAACATCTCTTAGCCCACAATGGTGAGTCTTCAAGACATATGAATATACATTACAGTGACAGCTAGCCCTTGGTATCTGCTGGCACGTAGATACCATTGCACCACTAATTTCCCATAGAACCTACCCCTCCTCCAAAGTCTTTATAGGAGCTGTAGTAGTTGCCTCTGTTTAGATCATGGGTTTTATTTCCCACTGTGTCCTCTATATGTGGTGCTAGATATTATTCCTTTTTTTTTTTTTTTTTTTTTTTTTGAGACAGAGCCTCGCTCTGTCGCCCAAGCTGGAGTGCAGTGGTGCAATCTTGGCTTACTGCAAGCTCCGCCTCCTGGGCTCACACCATTCTCCCACCTCAGCCTCTTGAGTAGCTGGGACCACGGGCGCCCACGACCATGCCCGGCTAATTTTTGAAAACATTTTTAGTAGAGACAGGGTTTCACTGTGTTAGCCAGGATGGTCTCGATCTCCTGAACTCGTGATTCACTCACCTCAGCCTCCCAAAGTGCTGGGATTACAGGCGTGAGCCACTGCGCCAAGCCAATATTGTTTATTTCTAATCAGCACTAATTTCTACCTCTTTTTGTGCTCTTACCTTTGTTTCAGGGGCTGGAAACCTAACAATTTCACTTCCTAGACTACTTGCTAAAAGTCACCTAAAAAGTCAAAAGTCAAAAAAAAAAAAAGACACTGGGCTATAGCTCAGATTACACAAGTATCTCTAGCTAAAGGATATGAATGAGTAAATGAGGCAAAATAGGGAAGAGAAGAAGGGCTTTAATTTTTTTTTTTTTTTTTTTTTGAGACAGAGTCTGGCTCTGTTGCCCAAGCTGGAGAGCAGTGGCGTGATTTCGGCTCACTGCTGCCTCTGCCTCCTGGGTCCGGGTTCAAGCAATTCTCCTGCCTCAGCCTCCCGAGTAGCTGGGATTACAGGCACACACCACCATGCCCAGCTAATTTTTGTATTTTTAGTAGAGACGGGGTTTCACCATGTTGGCCAGGCTGGTCTTGAACTCCTGACGTTGTGATCCACCCACCTCGACCTCCCAAAGTGCTGGGATTACAGGCATGAGCCGCTACGTCTGGCAGGGCTTTAATTTTTATCTACTGCTTTAACTTTCACTTCAGTGTGTTGGAGTGTGGTGGACAAGCACTCTCCCTCACTCTGCCATCCTGTTTCTTGTTGATATTTTCAACCATTCAGGTATGGATGTCTGAGGCCTCTCTTTGACAGTGATAGACAATTTCCTTGATATTCTTAATTGCTTATTTTTCCATTGACTTATAAATGAGAAAAATATAAAAATGTGAAGCTATCAACAAATTCTGCTGGATATTGATTATAATCACAGTGACTAAGTTAGGCATACATTTAAAAATCCAGAGTCTCTGTGTATTTGTTTCTGTATGCTGCCTATGTATCTGAAGTAAATTTGTCTCCACCGCCTGCTTCTACTTGTAACAGCCTCATGCCACTTCCCTTCCTGTTTCCTTTCACAGTATATTTTATAAAATAATAACTTTTACTAAATACTGCTGTAAATTTAACATGTATTATGACAAATGCATGTAACAGTTCCAAAACAAAGATTTACCTCCCTTTAACATCTGAGAAAATTGAGTTCAGAAAGAATAGTAATTGGCCCAGAAAAATTCTGGACACTCAGATGGTACACAAAGGGAAATTAACAAATCATGGTGCATATACAATGGGGTCCTAAAAACAATAAGAATGATGATGGGAAAATTAGGCTTTTAAAACCCTTAGCATAAAATGTCATTCTCAAACCAGTCACACATGGAAAGATAGTCTTAAAATTGTTAACAATGGTTGCCTCTGGAAATAGACCATAAATAAGCTTCTTTCTGAAGAAAATGGTGAATACAGGAATACCAGTGGCACGCCTGGGGAACAGTAAGAAAGTAACTGACAGGGCACAGTGGTTCACTGTAATCCCAGCACTTTGGGAGGTCGAGGCGGGCAGATCACCTGAGGTCAGGAGTTCAAGAGCAGCCTGGCCAACATGGCGAAACCCCATCTCTACTAAAAATACAAAAATTAGCTGGGCGTGGTGGTGCATGCCTGTAATCCCAGCTATTTGGGAGGCTGAGGCAGGAGAATCGCTTGAACCTGGGAGACAGAGGTTGCAGTGAGCCAGGACCATGCCACTGCACTACAGCCTGGGCGACAGAGTGAGCCTCCATCTCAAAAAAGAGAAAAAAAAAAAAAAAAAAACCCTGATAAAAGCAAACATCATTTAAATGTTCTTTATTTTTTTTGCATTACGAAATAGTTTAAATATACAGAAAGACACAGAGAGTAAGAACCGACTCATATACTCACAGTCAGCTTTATCAAATTTTAAGAATTGGCTATACAGTATTTGCTTATTTTTAAAATAAATAAATAATGAAAGATATTTTCATTTGCATCCTTTCCCCAATCTCATTTGTCTTTCTCCCTGCAGGTCATCACTGTTCTGAATCTGATGATTATTTTATGAATTCTTTTAGATTCTTTTCATATAGTATTTAGCCATGAAAAATATACATAACACTAATTTGCATGTTTTGAAATTGTACATGTTATACTGTATTATACAAAATACTCTGTAGTTCAATTTCATTAATACTATTTTTGAGATTTACCCATGTTAACAGAAATATCTCTATCCATTTTAGTTTGCATTCTATCTTGTGTTTAACCTAATGATTAGATTGCTTTCAACTTTTCATTCTCACAAACAGTGCTGCAATGGACCATCATATATATCTCCTTGAAACACGAGGAGAGACTATGTAGAGGTTTAAACGTGGAATTGCTGGGTCAAATGTTATTCACATCTTCAACTTTACTAGACATTGCCAAATTGTGCTAAATACAACTACTTCCAATAGCACCGTATGAGTGTTCCTATTGCTCCACATCTTTCCAGTAACTGCCACTCTAATGCTTTTGCCAATGTGATGATTTTGAAATAGTTCATTGTGATTTTATTTTGCATTTCCCTTACTACTAGTGAATCCCCTTACTACTAGTAATACCCCCAAATCCAGTCTTTCTCTACTGGTATGAACCATCACCATACGCAGTTTCTACAAATAGAGTCGATAATTTTCTTGCTGCTCTTAAGAATTTATACCTCATAGATAAATTTCAGAACAAACTTGTGAAGCTAAAGGGCAAAAAAAAAAAAAAAAAAAAAATACACTGAAACATTTTGGCTGGAATTGCAGTGAATTTTTAATTAGGAAGAATTGCCAACTTTATCTCTGTAGTCTAGGCTATATAATGTTCCTTGATTTATTTTCTTGTTACTCTTCAGTTTTCTGGGTTTAGAAAATCTACTGTTTTATATTTAATTATTAATTTACATATCTCCACCTCTGGAATTTTACTCTGTGAGAATATGGCCTTTGTATTGCTGTCATTTCCTCATACCTAAAACAGTGTATGACAAATAGTAATTACTCAATATTAACACAATGAATGCCTATATTAATATTTGTATATCTGTCTGTTGTTTTCTTCCCTTAATCCCCTTTTGATTTCAATTTTGCAACCACTGGATAAAAAATTTTAAAACTTTACATTTTTCTATAGTATGGAACCCTTTACATGCCTTCTAAATTACCAGAATTCAACCATATAATTACCTGGGTATGGTGCTTTTTTCTCTTTTTTGAGATGGAGTCCCGCTCTGTTGCCCAGGTTGAGGGGCAGTAGCACGATCTCGGCTCACTGCAACCTCTGTCTCCTGGGTTCAAGCAATTCTCTTGCCTCAGCCTCCTTAGTGGCTGGGATTACAGGTGTGTGCCACCACACTTGGCTGATTTTTGTATTTTTAGTAGAGACAGGGTTTCACTATGTTAGGCAGGATGGTCTCCAACTCCCGACCTCATGATCCACCCACCTCAGCCTCCTAAAGTGCTGGGATTACAGATGTGAGTCACTGCGCCCGGCCAGGGTGTGGTGCCTATTTAAGTGGACCACGTGAATTTCTATGTTTATTGATTTTTTTTTTTGTTAATTGTAACCATTTCTATTCCTTCCTTGATCTAAATATAGGTTCTGCATTCTTCCCAGTGAATTATATTTTTCTTAATTGGCTTATCCAATTCATTATCTTTAGAAACTTCCTAAGACTGGCTATCAGTGTTATAGTTCCACTACCTAAGTTTATATCCACTACTAAGCTACAGTACAAAGACTGCCATTTATGTTCTAAAATTTTTAGATTTTCCAAATTCCGAACTGGTGTTTTGCAGGAATGCTCTACTTTGTCCAATAAGGAATCTTGTTTTGATTGTGAGGAGTAAATGATATATGTAGAGTACGTAAGTTAATATATGTAGAGTATGTAAGACAGTGCCTGATGTGTAGTGGGCACTCAGTATATGTTAGCTGTTATCCTTTATTGAATATCTGCTATATTTGACAGACTATATGAAATACTTTACATGCAAATTTCTCATTTAATATGCACCAGTCTACAACAGACACTATTTCACTTAATACTAACATTTCTACAGTACAGTATCCTGTATTATTCCTATTTTAAGATTTAAAGAAAACCCTGAGGTTTAGATAAGCAAATCGCTCAAAGTCACACAATGCCATAGTAGTGTTGGAGCTATGATTTTCCAGAATCTAAGCTCTTCGTCCTGGGAAGTGCCTAGGGCCCAAAGAAGAAGACTGGAATAAAATAAGGCTGAATGGTGTGTAAGAACCAAATAACAAAAAGCCTCGCAGACAATTTTAAAGGCTGTGAATATTAGTCTAAGAACAATAACAAGCAAAAAAAAAAAAAAAAAAA
>NW_012101332.1:45474-71694 GCF_000951045.1 Mandrillus leucophaeus | reverse complement strand
GCTCCTGCCTCAGCCTCCAGAGTAGCTGGGATTACAAGTGTGCACCACCATGCCTGGCTAATTTTGTATTTTTAGTACAGATGGGCTTTCGCCATGTTAGTCTCAAACTCCTAACCTCGGGTGATCCGCCCACCTCGGCCTCCCAAAGTGTTGAGATTACAGGTGTGAGCCACTGTGCCCAGCCCATATGTTGTTTCTTATACTTTGAAAAGAACAGTTAGAGGCTGGGCGTGGTGGCTTATGCCTGTAATCCAGGCACTTTGGGAGGCCAAGACAGACAGATCGCTTGAGATCAGGAGTTCAAGACCAGCCTGGCCAACATGGCAAAACCCCATCTCTACTAAAAAATACAAAAATTAGCCAGGCATGGTGGTGCACGTCTGTAGTCCCAGCTACTCGGGAGGCTGAGGCACAAGAATTGCTTGAACCCTGGAGGCGGAGGCTGGGAGTCAGAGGTTGCAGTGAGCTGAGATCATCTCACTGCACTCCAGCCTGGGCAACAGAGCAAGACATTGTCTCAAAAATAAAAAAAAAAGTTTTAAAAAGAAAGAAAAAAAGATCAGTTTGAGTGCATTGTGGGAAATGGACTTAAAGGTAGCAAAAATAAATACAGGAAGACCTGTTTGAAAGCTATATTAGTAATCAGAGTGAGATGAATCGGACCAAGGTGACAACATTAAAGATAAAAAAGAGTACAAATTCTAGAAACATTTAGGACTGAGGATCTATAGGACTTGGTGATTGACTGGGTTGGGTGGTGACAGTGACTCCCCAGTGTGAATTCTCTGGTGATGAGCAAGGTGTGCATGCTGCCTGAAGGTTTTTTTGCATTCCTTACATTCATAGGGTCTCTCTCCAGTATGAATTCTCTGATGTTGGGCAAGGGATCCACAGTAACTAAAAGCCTTTCCACAAACAGTACATTCGTAAGGTTTCTCTCCAGTATGAACTCGCTGATGTTGAGTAAGGGACGAGTCATTGCTAAAAGCCTTCCCACATTCGATACATTCATAGGGTTTCTCTCCAGTATGAACTCTTTGATGCTGAGCAAGGTAGGCAATCTGGCTGAATGCTTTTCTACATTCCTGACACTTATAAGGCTTTTCTCCAGTATGAATTCTCTGATGTTGAGCAAGGTGTGAATTCTGGCTGAAGGCCTTCCCACATTCCTTACATTCATAGGGTCTCTCTCCAGTATGTATTCTCTGATGTACTGTAAGGTATGCACGAAGGCTAAATGCTTTCCCACAGACGTTACATTCATAGGGTTTCTCTCCTGTATGAACTCTCTGGTGTTGAGCAATGGATGATCTGTTGCTAAAAGCTTTCCCACATTCGATACATTCGTAGGGTTTCTCTCCTGTATGAACTCTCTGGTGTTGAGCAAGGTAGGCAAACTGACTGAAGGCTTTTCGACATACCTTACATTCATAAGGTTTTTCTCCAGTATGAACTCGCAGATGTTGAACTAGATGTGCATTCTGACTGAAGGCTTTCCTACATTCCTTACATTCATAGGGTTTTTCTCCAGTGTGAATCCTCTGATGCTGAACAAGATTTGATCTCTGGCTGAAGGCTTTTCCACACTCTATACATTTATAGGGTTTCTCTCCAGTATGAATTCTTTGATGAAGAGTAAGGGATGAACTCTGGCTGAAGACTTTTTCGCAGTCATTACATTTCAAAAGTTTCTTCTCTGCACAGACACTCTTGGGCTTAATAGCCATTAAATTTTTTTTAAAGCTTCTCTTTTGTGTGTCATGTTTATGTACTTTCTCCTCTTTGGGGATTATCCTTTGTGTACAAAGCAGTGGGTTCTGATGAAAACTTCCCCAAGATTTATATTCTTGTTCTCTTTCATCAACAAGGGGTTCTTCATGAGTGATTATCTCTTCCTTGAAACACGCCTTCTGATTCCCTGGTTGCCTTTCAAAATAGCCCTCACATTTCCACTCTTCTTTCAAACTGGAGTATTCAAGGTTATAGCTTGTAAGTGTTTCTATTATCTTCTGGGATTGATGTTCTTCATAAAAGTCCTGCTTTGGGGTTAATTCTTCAGTCTCACATATAGGCTCCCAGCCTGAAAAGTAATAATAAGAAAAAATGTCTCCTCTTTGAGTATCAGAAAGTATATTTAAGAAAGTACATCTGTAAAGTAAAATATGTGAATTAAATAGCAAAACCCACAGGAACATTGGCTTTTGCAGTTCTGAAGTATACAAGAAGAGAAACTGAAAACAGGTCATACAGAAACCTAAGAAGAAATAATTAGAGTTATAAAAGAAAAATCAGTAAATCTCAGGGCAGGAAGAAATTAGAGATGTGGTCAGAGCTGGTTACAATTTTATGCCTGTGTTAATAAAATAGACACTGAAATAGTCTCCACTCTTTTAGCTGCTTCATTCAAGAACATTCATTGAACAAATATTTACCTTTTGCCAGATACTATTCTGATGCTTTTAATATCACAAAACAAAGATCATTACCTTCAAAGATGTTATTTTCTTAGAAGAGACAGAAAATAAGTGATAAATAAGTAAATTTCATTTTATGTTAGAAGATACTAAGTGCTTCAGAGGAAGAAAATCAGGGTAGGGGATGTCATGGGTACTGATGAAATTAGAGCTAGGAATCATTAATAAGTTAACATTTAAGCAAAGATTTGAAGAAAGTGAAGAAGTCAGTCAGTCATTCAAGTCTCTGGGGAAAAAGCATTCAGGGAAGAGGTAGTAGCTGGTTCAAAGGCCCAAAAGTAGAAGCATGTCTACTATGTCTGGGGAATATTAAGAAGGCCAGTGTGGCTATAGAGTGAGTAGCAGGATATAAAGTCAGTAGGTAAAAGGTAATGAGATTATTTAAGCTTCACAGGCCTTCGAAGGGAATTTGGCTTTTACTCTGAGAGGGAGAGTGTATTGGTTTGTTTTCACGTTGTTATAAAGACACTACCTGAGACTGGGTAATTTATAAACAAAGGAGGGTTAATCGACTCACAGTTCTGCATGGCTGAGAAGGCCTCGGGAAACTTACAATCATGGCAGAAGGTGAAGGGGAAGCAGGCACCTTCTTTACAAGGTGGCAGGAGAGAAGGAGAGAGAGAGAGGGAGAAAGGGAGAGAGGGAGAGGGAGAGAGAGAGAGACAGAGAGAGAGAGACAGAGCGAGCAGGAGAAACTGCCACTTTGAAACCATCAGGTCTCATGAGAACTTCCTCACTAGCATGAGAACAGCATGGGGTAAATTGCCCCCATCCAATCACTTCCCACCATGTCCCTCCCTCAACACATGGGGATTACAATTCAGGATGAGATTTGGATGGGGACACAGAGTCAAACCGTAACACATGGTAATATAGTTCCATCCAAATCTCATGTTGAAATGTAATCCTCAGTGTTGGAGGTGGGGCCTGGTGGGAGGTGACTGGATCATGGGGGTGGAGTCCTCATGAATGGTTTAGTATCATCCTATTGGTACGGTCATGATAGTGAGGGACTTCTCATGAGATCTGGTCCTTTAAAAGTGTGTGGCACCTCCCCCCTCTCTCATACGCTCCTGGCTTTTGCCAAGTGATGTGCCTGCTCTCTGTTCACCTTCTGCCATAATTGGAAGCTTCCTGAGACCTCCTCGGAGGAAGATGCCACTATGCTTCCTGTACAGCCTACAGAACTGACAGCTAATTAAACCTCTTTTCATAGAAATTACCCAGTCTCAGGTATTATATTTCTTTATAGCAGTGCAAGAACGGCCTAACACAGATGGAGACCCACTGAAATGGTTTGAGTAGAGCAGTAACAGCTGGTTGCTATTCCATGAAGTCAACACAAAATGTGGTATATACATACAATAGATTATTCAGCCCTAAACGAGGAGGAAATTCTGACATATGCTATAATACAGATATAATTTAAGGACATTACAGTAAGTGAAATAAGCCAGTCACAAAAGGGACCAATATTGTATGATTCCACTTATATGAGGTACCTAAAGTAGTCCGGCAATATAGCAGACTAGTTTTATAATGACAAATCTTCCTGGTACAAAAAAGCTTATGATTTTGTAGAAATAGAAAAACTTTCTTTTAGCTGCATTACCCAGCTGGCAGGAAACTAAGGTAAACTCTCAAAGATCAAACAGACTCTAGAAGGC
Organism: Mandrillus leucophaeus; assembly: GCF_000951045.1. Lineage (NCBI taxonomy): Eukaryota > Metazoa > Chordata > Mammalia > Primates > Cercopithecidae > Mandrillus > Mandrillus leucophaeus. Next base: position 67,553 of record NW_012101332.1, on the reverse strand, counting down.
ACTTTCAAGTAGGTAAGGTGGAACTGAAGCTGGGAGCATCAATTTATCCCTAGTGAGTTTGGTCTTAGGCACATCTAACTGGAGTTTTAGGAAAAACAAACACAGAGAATGGGAAAGTGACAATATGTGAAGAGATAATAGCTGATAATTACCCAGAGTCCATTAATGGTCAGATAAAAAAAATCACAATAAATCCCAAGTGTAGCAGCTGAAATTGACATCTAGATACATCACATTGAAAATGTAGAATAACCAGGGCAAGAAGAAAGTTCTTGAAAGTTGCAAGGAAGAATATATTAAGAAAACTGACTTTTCAAAAGCAAGAACAGAAGCCAGAAAAGCATGGAATGGTATCTTTAAAGCACTCATAAAAATAATCTGTTGCCGGGCACAGTGGCTCACGTGTGTAATCCCAGCACTTTGGGAGGCTGAGGCGGGTGGATCACCAGGTCAGGAGTTTGAGACCATCCTGGCCAACCTAGTGAAACCCCCATCTCTACTAAAAATACAAAAAATTAGATGGGCATGGTGGCACGCACCTGTAATCCCAGCTACTCGGGAGGCTGAGGCAGGAGAATTGCCTGAACCCGGTATGGGGAGGTTGCGGTAAGCCGAGATCATGCCACTGCACTCCAGCCCAGGCGACAGTGCAAGACTCCATCTCAAAAAAATTAAAAAATCTGTCAATCTATGACTGACAAGGAAACAAAACAATAACAACAATATAAGTTTATATGAATAGTATATCTCTAAAATATTTATAAGGAAATTACTTCAGGAAAAAGTTCTGGGATAGAATGGTGAACAAGGAAAATGACAAACGTGAAATTTTTTTTTTTTTTTTTTTGAGACAGAACCTTGCTTTGTCACCCAGATTGTAGTGCAGTGCCACGTTCTCAGCTCACTGCAGCCTTGAACTCCTGGGCTCAAGCAATCCTCCCACCTCAGCCTCCCAAGTAACTGGAACTACAGGCACATACCCCCATACCCAGCTAATTTTTGCATTTTGTAGAGACGGGGTTCTACCATGTTGCCCAGGCTGGTCTCAAACTCCTGGACTCAAGTGATCCACCTGCCTTGGCCTCCCAAAGTGCTGGGATTACAGCCATAAGCCACCGCACCTAGCCAAAAGTGGATAAATCTAAACAACACTAAATGTAATAATGGTCTATTATATAACTTCATAAAGCAAAATAATAGTTTATGGCATTGAAGAAAAACAAGGAATAACTGAAATGAGGGTAAGTTAAGACAGTCTAAGGTTCTTGTATTTTTTTTTTTGAGATGGAGTTTTGCTCTTGTTGCCCAGGCTGGAGTGCAGTGGCGCCATCTCGGCTCACTGCAACCTCCGCCTCCTGGGTTCAAGTGAATCTCCTGCCTCAGCCTCCGGAGTAGCTGGAACTGCAGGCGCACGCCACCATACCCAGCTAATTTTTGTATTTTTAGTAGAGATGGGGTTTCACCATGTCGGCCACACTGGTCTCGATTTCTTGACCTCGTGATCCGCCCGCCTCAGCCTCCCAAAGTGTTGGGATTACAGGCGTGAGCCACCACACCCAGCCATAAATGTTAGATTTTCTAAGGTAACCAGTACAGAATAGAAATAGATTGTATATCATTCAAATTAGGAGATGGAGAAAAACCAAGAAACAAGAAAAATTTGAAAAGGTACAATTTCTAAAAGAAAGTGAGACAGTGGAAAATAAATCCAAGTCTATTAACAGTACCAAAACATTTAATAAACCACCATCATTTGGTTAAAAGATAAAGGTTATCAGGCTGGATTTAAAAAAATGTTTATCCAAATACTGCTTATCAGAGAAACACATGGCAAGGTCAGAGAATAAAGGAGTAGAAAAAAACTACATCAAGTAAATATTAACAAAAGGCAAATAAAGCTATAACAATATTAAGTGAACTTTTTTGCTTAATCAGATAATCACAAGATTTAAAGAGAGTAACAATAACATAAGAAAAAATTCACTAGAAAAAGAAAACATTCTAAAAACATATGACCAAACAAAATACCTTCAAAATACAAAAAATCTGCTGTTACAATTATGAGAAAAAAATTTATGTATTTACCACCAGAATAGAAGTTTCTTTAACATGTCTGCCAGTAACTGATTGCTCAAAGACATTTTTTTAAAATCCATAAGGACACAGATTTGACCAGCACAGTTAATGAGCTTAATCTAATGAGCATATATCAAACACTGTATTCAATAACCAGAAAATACATATTATATTCAAGGACACATAGAATATTCACCAAAACTAGCCCTAAGAAATAAAGCAAGTCTCAAAATACTTTCAAAAAATGTATATTAAAGAGATCCCATTCTCTAACCATCATGCAATTAAACAAGTACCAAACAAAAGCCTTCAATTTCAGACTTCTAAATAATTCACGGATCAAGAGATCATTGAGAACTAGAAAAATAATGGACAACTTCATCTAGTAAGTTTGGAAACTTACAACAAAACTAAAAATATTTAGAAAAAAATACCCTAATTGACTCCAGGAGAAATAGAAAATCTAGAATTTTAGAACATATCAAATTGAATGATTAGTTTAAATTCTTTTAACAATAAAAATTCCTGGCCAAGATGAACAAAGTTCTACCAAACATTCAAAAAACAAATAATTTTTATTTTTCACAAATGTTTCTAAAGAAGAAAAAGAATTTATGAGAATAATCAACCTTGATTCTAAAATCTGACAAGAAGGGAAAACTGAAGGCCAAATTCACTAATAAATGCAGATGCAAAACACCCAAACAAAACATTGGCAAATAGCAACTAGCAAAAAATGGAAAAGATATAAAGATGGGTTTATCTTGGGAATGCAATGTTGGTTTAACATTTGAAAATGTCTGTAAATTACCACATTAAGAGGTGAAAAACTAAAACCTGGTAAGAGGTAAAATCACCTACAGATGGAGAAAAACATTTGGTAAAACTCAAAAGCTTTCCACAATGAAACTCTAGCAAACAGGAATGAAAGGGTATGTACCAAAAACTTTTAAACATCACAATTATCAAAAAACAAAATATTAAATATTCTTATTAAGACCAGAAGTGGACAAGAATGCCTGTTATCACTACTTCGATTCATATTATACTGAAGATAAAACAAAGGCAACAGAAAAAGAAATTAAGTTATAAGAATTAAAAATGAAGAAATTGTCATTATTCACAAACATGTCTACTCATACATAAAATCCAAACATATCTAAAAATATTAGTATTAACAGGAGAGATTAGCAAGGTTGGTGGATATAAAATCAATGTATATAAAGTTAACTTCATTTCTATATATATGCAACAAACAGAAAATATAGGTAACATTTAACACAGCAACGAAACTAGTATGTTTAATGTTTACAATTAATCTAACAGAAGGTGTGCATAGCCTTTTTTGGAGAAAATTATAACACATTGAAAAAAGTAAAAAAACCTAAATAAATGGAGAGCTATACCATGTTAATGAATTTTTTAAATTTCCAGAATTGATTACAGAATAAAATTTGAATCAAAACTTAAAATTGGAATCAAAACTTAACAGCATTGTGTTGTTTTCTGATCAAAATTTACAAGTTGACCCTAAACTTTATATTGATGGCCAAAAGGCAAACAAGAAATTCTAAAGAATTTAAACAAGCTGTAGAGATGTTCCCTAGCAGATAATTATCATTCTAAGAAACTATTTTTATTAAGATAGTGTGGTACTAGTATAAAGAAAAAGAGATCAATGAAATTGAATAAAGTTTAAAGTCACAACCATAAAAAGACTAAAACTTGATATATTAAGAGGTAACATTCAGGAAAACAGGCAGAGGGAGCATTTATTTAAAAAATATCTGGGACAGAAATTAAATTCTTTTTTTTTTTGAGACAGAGTCTCATTCTGTCGCCCAGGCTGGAGTGCAGTGGCCAGATCTCAGCTCACTGCAAGCTCCGCCTCCCGGGTTCACGCCATTCTCCTGCCTCAGCCTCCCGAGTAGCTGAGACTACAGGCGCCCGCCACCTCACCCGGCTAGTTTTTTGTATTTTTTAGTAGAGACGGGGTTTCACCGTGTTAGCCAGGATGGTCTTGATCTTGTGACTTCGTGCCCGTCTCGGCCTCCTAAAGTGCTGGGATTACAGGCTTGAGCCACCGTGCCCGGCCAAGATACGGAAATTAAATTCTTATTTAACATAATCCTCAAAAATAAGTTCCAATTGGATTATGGACCTAGATATAAAAGGACAATCTTTAAAAGACTATTTTCGGATATCTATATGAACTCAGAACACAGAAGGTTTCTTAAAGTATCAAAAACATAAGCTACAGGCTGGGTGCGGTGGCTCACGTCTGTAATCCCAGCACTCTGGGATAGCAAGCAATGAATTCTGCAGTGGGTGTCCTCTACCTCAGCTCTATCTACCTGGAGATAGCATCAGATGCTTCAGGTTGAAGACTCAGTCCCCAAGACTGCCTACACTTCTGATGCTCTGTAGAGCTCAAAAATTTGTAAGATGCCAGGTGCAGTGGCTCATGCCTGTAATCCCAGCACTTTGGAAGGCCGAGGCAGGCAGATCACGTGAGGTCAGGAGTTTGAGACCAGCCTAACATGGAGAAACCCTGTCTCTATTAAAAATATAAAAATTAGCTGGGCGTGGTGGTGTGTGCCTGTAATCCCAGCTCCTCGGGAGGCTGAGGCAGGAGAATCACTTGAACCTGGGAGGCAGGGGTTGTGGTGAGCCGAGATCACACCACTGCACTCCAGCTTGGGTGACAGAGCGAGACTCCATCTCAAAAAAAAAAAAAAAAGTTTGTAAGACTAGTAAAAGATTTTTTAAAGACTGAGAGGCTTATGAAACTGAGAGGGAATGGGACTTACTAGAAAGGAGATAGGAAAGTGAGAGAAATGAAATAATTAAAAATAAGAAATGTGGGAGAACATCCTAAATGGCCCCAAATTTTTATAAAGACCTAGAACATCTGAGAAGAATTTGGAAGCCTGAAGAGTGAAGAGGTGATACCTTTGAGTCAAGCTGAGCTGTCACGTGCAAAGATTTTTGCCAATTTCCTCTTCACTAACCTGAGCACAAGCCTTTTGTCAGCTCTCTCTTCACCATCCAGGGTGCTTTTCCTTGTTCCAACAATAATATCACACTTGGTTTGGAAAAGCAAAGTCCTGCAATATATGAAAAAAAAGTAGAATTTGGTCATGCTGTGGATATTCCAGAACTCACATTCAATCCTTAAAACATCGGGGAAAAGGGAGTTTACAGTAAGCAAAAAAGAGAAATGTGTAAAGGACATGTATTAGAAGGATAAGGAAGATGAAGCTTCAGGCATAGGCCAAGAATATGTTCACTGCCAAATCCACAAACACTAACCCATTCATTTGGCATTGGCAGCAGACATTCAGCCAAACTTTGCAGATGTTATCCAAAAATTCACAATAGTGGTAGCAAAGAGCCCCTTTTGAGTAGAAGCTGAATTTTGCAAGAAGATATCCTTACCCAGTGATACTAAGATCCTGTAGTTCTCCAGCATCACATTACTATACAGGTGTCTTTGAGAAGAATCCAGACAATCCCATTCTTCTTGGGAGAAGTCTACAGCCACATCTCTGAAGGTCACCAACTCCTGAAATGAAATAAATGAAAGAACCTTATCTCTTACTATATTCACCTCATTTCCTCTGCCCTAGGCACACTGGGCCCTCTCTGATATTACATTCTCAAATATGTAACCATGTTACCATATTTGTACTCAGGGCCTTTGTATGTCTCAGATTATTCCAGTATAAAATAGTAATGCTTCAACCCCAATTCCCTAACCCTCCACAGCACTTAATTATTTTAATCATTGCCCGTTCTTCACCCTCCTCAACTAAAATTTAAGCTCCATGAGGGCAGATTATGTTTTGGCTTTGGTCACTGCTTTATCCCCAGGTACAGAATAGAATCTGGCACACCTGAAGTATTCAAATATTGACTAAGTTGAATTAATCAATGAGTGGCTTGAAGAAAATTTCAAGAAGCTAGAAAGGGATCAAAAATAATCCCAGAAAGTGTTCGCTGTATCTCTGACAACTGTACCAAACCAAGCAGAGCAAAGCATCAATTCCATTAAAATTCAAATACTTTAATGCAGAGTTCTCAAAATTTTGTGTAAAGAAATGGGTGTTCTACTCATAATATTGCTTCCGCCTATAGGGGTTAGAGAAAGTTCTTAAAAACTTGACACTGAGCTGGGCTCATGCCTGTAATCCCAGCACTTTGGGAGGGCGAGGTGGGTGGATCACCTGAGGTCAGGAGTTCGCGACCAGCCTGGCCAATATGGTGAAATGCTGTCTCTACTAAAAATACAAAAATTAGCTAGGCATGGTGGTGCGTGCCTGTAGTCCCAGCTACTCCGGAGGCTGAGGCAGGAGAATCGCTTGAACCCAGGAGGCGGAGGTTGCAGTGAGCCAAGATGGTGCCACTGCACTCCAACCTGGGCAACAGGGCGAGACTCCATCTAAAAACAAAACAAAACAAAACAAAACGTGCTGCTGTGATGCTGTTGGATTCCAGGTTTCTATAATGTGACCACATGCTGATGAAACAAACATTCATTATATGTGTATGTATTAATTTTTTACAAAATTAAAAGATGTGAACCTGGCAATGCAACTTTTTGCATTTGACACAATTTTGTTACAGTTAAAGAAACTGTCTCTAGGCTGGGTGAGGTGGCTCACACCTGTAATCCCAGCACTCGGGAGGCCAAGGTGGGTGGATCACTTGAGGTCAGGAGTTCCAGAACAGCCTGGCCAACATGGTAAAACCCTGTCTCTATTAAAAATACAAAAATTAGCTATATTTTATATATATTTTATATTTTATAGGTGCTATATATTATAGCACCTATAATCCCCAGTACTCGGGAGGCTGAGGCAGGAGAATCGCTTGAATCCGGGAGGCAGAGGTTGCGGTGAGCTGAGATTGTGCCACTGCACTCTAGCCTAGGCAACACAGCAACACTTTGTCTCAAAAACAAAACAAAACAAAACAAACTACCTCTACAGAAGCAAAATTCTTCAAGTTCAACACTCAGTAACCTTTTTTTTCACTTATAGGAAGTAGGCAAATCTCTCCCTCTCTGCTCCTGTTAACAATGCTTCCTGTTTTCCTTAGCTTATATAAATACATACAATAAATGTATAAATATTTATATACGACATATATACTTTCCACTGATGCTTTATAGTCAACAAAAATAATTTCTATGTCAATATAGGAGTTTACATTCTGATCTTAAAATATTTGACCCCTAACAAATGATAATACTTGGTTTCAAAATCCATTCACAATTATCATCAAACCAGTCTGAAGCAAAACTACAGTTCCCACTTTTTCCTGTTTTCTTTTTGCCCTTAAAGAAACATGGCTTCCAGCTGAGAGGACGACTTCCCCTAACGCCCTGTCACTGATGAATGTTTTCTTCCCCACATTCCTTGTACCACAGCACTTGAAGGTGAGGCAGGTCACCTCTTTGCTCTTGTTTCCAAAATATTTCCTCCTCCCTAAAAGACATCTAGTTTTAAACCTCATGAAATTAGAATGTGTCAATCACAATCCTTCCTTGTGATAGGTATCTACTAATTCCTGATAGATACCAGTTCTCTGTCATTCCTTAAATTCTTCAGCATCTGACTCACTGTCACTCTCTTCAATGCCATTCCTATCATTCTTTGGTCACTTCGATATCCACATAAATAATACTCCCTACAACCCGGCCTCTTAGTTCTCTGACCCCTCTCTCCTGGAATAGTCTTATCCTCTACGCTTCTACAGTCATTCATGTCCATGGTCATAACCCAGACCTTGTCAGTACCAGTCAATACCAAACCCTTCATAACCTCAATTACCCCACTCTGACTTCCACCTCCTATATCTCAACTGTTGCCCTGTGGTACCCCAAACTGGATAGTTTCTTGACTCCACCAGAAGTCAAATTCTGGAGAAGTACAATTTATTGTTCTTACCACTTTTTACCACTTTTTCACTGTTCCTCATCCCTGAGTACCCTCACTTCCCAGCACAACCATCTGTTATAATCACCCCCTGCATATGCCCTTGCCTTCCCTGCCCCTCTCTCACTTAACTGTACTCACTTGGTTAAACTGCAGCCATCTTTCTGCTTACTCTGTGCGTGTACCCTGCATAGCTGAACTCTGCTAGAGAAAATCATACCAACCATGCAAATTAGTATCACTTTAAATTCATGATCACTTAACCTCAAGTGGGCCGAAGTGCTGCATGATACATTTCCCTAGTCCATTCATCCCTTCACTCTGCTAAATGACCATTTGATACTATCCCCTCTCTCCTCACACCTTCAAGATCTCCTTCCCCATGCTCACTCTCAGCTGACAATCTTACTTTTTCTCTGAGAAAACAAAACCCATTGAAAGATAATTCCCACAAACTCCCACCACATCTACACATCCACCTGCACCTGTGCTTCTACACCCTAACATGCCCTTATTCCTATAACTGAACAACCCCTTTCCTAGAAAAGGCCAAACACTTAGCTCCTCTTACCTACTTAAGCACATTGTTCCAGCAATTCCCTTTTCTCTATTCATCTTCAAATCTCCCTTTCTACTGAATCTTTAGCATCAGCCTGGCAACATATATCCATCTTTCTGAGACTTTGTCAATTATGACTTTCTCCTTCAGTTACCACCCATTTCTCTCCTTCTTTTTTTTTTTTTTTTTTTTTTTTTGAGACAGAGTTTTGCTCTTGTTGCCCAGGCTGGAGTGCAATGGCACAATCTCAGTTCATTGCAACCTCCACTTCCGAGGTTCAAGTGATTCTCCTGCCTCAGCCTCCCGAGTAGCTGGGATTACAGGCATGTGCCACCACGCCTGGCTAATTTTTTGTGTTTTTAGTAAAGATGGGGTTTCCGCATGTTGGTCTGACTGGTCTCGAACTCCCTCACCTCAGGTGATCCGCCCGCCTTGGCCTCCCAAAGTGCTGGGATTACAGGAGTGAGCCACCACGTCCGGCTCTCTCCTCTTATAGCTAAACCTTTTTTTTTTTTTTTTTTGAGACGGAGTCTCGCTCTGTCGCCCAGGCTGGAGTGCCGTTGCCGGATCTCAGCTCACTGCAAGCTCCACCTCCTGGGTTGATGCCATTCTCCTGCCTTAGCCTCCCGAGTAGCTGGGACTACAGGCGCCCGCCACCTCACCTGGCTAGTTTTTTGTTTAGCCAGGATGGTCTCGATCTCCTGACTTCGTGATCCGCCCGTCTCGGCCTCCCAAAGTGCTGGGATTACAGGCTTGAGCCACCGCGCCCGGCCATAGCTAAACTTTTTGAAAGAGTTGTCTATGCTCTCTGTTATTTCCACCCACCTTCTGCCTATAAATAATGAACTCATATAACTTATGTATTAACAGCATCACTTTGGCTGCTCCACTGAGAACAGACTAAAAGAGAACAAGAGTGGAGGTAGAGAGAGAAGTTAGGAGAGTACCACAGTAACACAGGTGAGAGATGATGGTTCAGAACATAATGGAAGCAGTGGTGATACTAAAAAGTACTCTGGGCTGGATGCCGTGGCTCACGCCTATAATCCCAGTCTTTGGGAGGCCAAGGCAGGTGGATCACAAGGTCAAGAGAGAGAGAGACCATCCTGGCCAACATGGTGAAACCCTGTTGCTACTAAAAATACAAAAATTAGCTGGGCGTCGTGGCGCATGCCTGTACTCAGGAGAGTGAGGCAAGAGAATCGCTTGAACCAGGGAGAGGCGAGGGTTGCAGTGAGTCGAGATCATGCCACTACACTCCAGCCTGGCTGACAGAGCGAGACTCCATCTCAAAAAAAAAGTAATCTGATTCTGGATGTATTTTGAAGTCTCTGATTTCCTGATGGAAGACTTTTAGCTTAATCAGTGGAGCTAGGAAAGTACCTAAGAGTTTCCTAGTTGAGTTCCCTAATTCTATCCTTGTCCCATTCAGTTTATTCTCAGTAGCAGCCAGAGTGATCCTACCAAATGAAAATCAGTTCATGTCACTCATGTTCCAAAACCGCCAGTGGTTCGTTTCACTCCATTTGTAAGATGTTTGCATTTGAGATATCTCTTATGCAACCAAATGAAGATGTTAAGTAGGCAGTCAGGTATACAACTCTAGAGTTCAAGAGAGAGGTCTGGGCTGTGTACAGTTTGGTAGTTGTTGGCATATACATGGTATTTGAGGCTATGAGACAGGATGAGATCACCAAGGTAGTAAGTGTAGATAGAGAACAGGATGAGGGACTAAGCACTGTGATACCCAGTGGTAATGCGTGCTTACTAAAAATTAGAATGAATGAATGTTGTTTGGTTAGAAACTAGAGTGAGGAAACTAGAGTGAGGAAGTTGGTCTGTATCCGTATCTGAGGGAACAGTATCCCAGGCAGAGGCAATAGCAAGTGCAAGGTCATGCATTAAGAATGTACTTACTGGCAGCCAGCCACGGTGGCTCACGCCTGTAATCCCAGCACTTTGACAGGCTGAGGCGGGTGGATCACGAGGTCAGGAGAACAAGACCATCCTGGCTAACATGGTGAAACCCCATCTCTCCTAAAAATACAAAAAATTAGCTGGGCGTGGTGGCGAGTGCCTGTATTCCCAGCTACTCGGGAGGCTGAGGCAGAAGGATGGTGTGAACTCGGGAGGCGGAGCTTGCAGTGAGCCGAGATCGTGCCACTGCACTCCAGCCTGGGGACAGAGAGAGATTCCGTCTCAAAACAAACAAACAAACAAAAAGAATGTACTCACTGGCCAGGCCAAGTGTGGTAGCTCATGCCTGTAATCCCAGCACTTTGGGAGGCTGAGGCGGGCAGATCACCTGAGGTCTGGAGTTCGACACCATCCTGGCCAACAAGGTGAAACCTTGTCTCTACTAAAAATACAAAAAATTAGCTGGGTCTGGTGGCATGTGCCTGTAGTCCCAGCTACTCGGGAGGCTGAGGCAGGAGAATTGTTTGAACTTGGGAGGCGGAGGTTGCAGTGAGCCCATATCGCGGCCGCTCCACTCCAGCCTGGTGACAGAGTGAGACTATGTCTCAAAAAAAAAAAAAGAAAGAATGTACTCACCACATTACAAGGAAGCTAGTGTTGCTGGAACTGAGTGACTGAGTTAAAGACAGGGTGAGAAAAATTAGATGAAGTCAGAGGGACAGTCAGGGACCAGATTATGCAGGGCCCTGCAGGTCAAGACAAGGACTTAAGCATTTATCTTGAATAAGATGGGAATCCAGTGGAGAGTGTTGATAAGTGATATGACTGGTTACCCAGAAACGTTTCAGCAGAAGGAAAATTAGTATCTGCTTGTTCTGAAAAGCAGACAGGTATTCAGGAAATAGAGAAAACACCAACGCACCTGGTACATGGCTTTAAGAAGCCCAACAGCCATTCTTTCTCCCTCCTTGCTCTTCTCTTGGGAAATGGCAGTGGCCTCAGATAACTGAGATGGGGAAAAGAACATGAGAAACTAGACTTTTCTTGCAGCATCCAGAATCACCAGTCTAGACTTTTTAGGATTCTCTTTCCTCCTCTTGCAACCTTCCCTCCAATATAGAGAACATAATGGAGACCTAGGAGTTTGTTTGCATACAATTTAACTCATGCCTAAATCATTTTCCAATTCCTTAGCTTAACACCAGATGTTCTAGGTTTTACAAATACAGACTCAGAGGAATGTAAGCTTTCACATAAAGACACAGAACTAATAAATAAGAGCACCAAGATCAAATAAAAGAGGACCTGACCCCACAATCCTCCTCTCCAATAAATCAGTGATTCTGAAACTTGGTGGCACATTGATATGACTTGAGCCGGCTTTAAAAGCCTCTCGGTGGCACACAGTCTCTCATTCAATGCCCCACATAATCAGAGTCTGAAAAACTACAGTGCCAACCACCGTCTTACCCACGCCACAGTCTGAGGCCATGGGTATGGACTGTCTCACACGGGCACCCTTTCCCATACCGGCAAGGCTCAGACACCAGGGTATCTAATCACAAGCGACAGTCTCACAACCCAGTCACAAAGAGGCCGCGGGTATCGGCCCAACAAGGGGCAGCGAACACTCGCCCGCTCCCCCCCCAACTCACAACCTCACACTCCACGGTGCCACTGACTCCCTCGCACCCAGTCACACAGGACGTGGACAGGCACACGCGGTGACAGCCTCGCACTACGGTACCAACCTCCACTTGCACCGGAGTCACACAGAGGGCCTGGGACGAGCTTCCGGAGAACCACACGCCACTCCTCAGCCCACTCCCTACCTGCAGAACAGAGCTGGGGGAAGAGCCCGTTCCCGCCCCAAAGGCTCGGGGAATCTTCGCTCGGATCACACCCCTACCCTGAGTTGGATGGAACCCAGCCCCTACGGGCCCGGAAAGAAGCGCCTCAGCTGCCTCCGCCCCCGGAGGACACAAAGGGGCCGCGGGCCCAGCTCCCGCGGGGGCAGCTGGGAAACGTAGTCCAGAGTAGAAAAGGTCGCGGCGCCGTAGGGTCTGGCAGCAACAGGGCAGCTCCGCGCAGGGTTTGTAACACTGCCCCCTCCCCACCAGGTCCTCCCACGCTGGCCTCTTTCCCTGCCTTCCAGAGAGCCCGAAAGTCCGGATTCCCTGCAGCTCCGAGCCTGGCTGGGTCACAGGGACGGGACCCAGCGTTACACTACAGTGGCTGGTATGGTAGGCACAAGCGCTCCGCGCACCCCACTTAGCAACCAGGGCGGGGAGTTGAGAACCGCGGGTTGGCCGCAGGGAAAAGGTTTGTGCGTGGGAACGCGCTAGTGGCGCGTCTACTCAAAATGGGTGGGAGGCGAATTCCTAGAATTGTGCTGGATACCCGAAAAAAGTTGGGGGGGGGGCAAGGGTGCGAGGAGGTAAACTGCGCAAGCGTACTACACTCCTGGCAGCCTCCCACTGGCTACCCTTGGCCAGGCGCGGTGGCTCACGCCTGAAATCCCAGCACTTTGGGAGGCCGAGGCGGGCAGATCACGAGGTCAGGAGTTCCAGACCAGCCTGACCAACATCGTGGAATACCGTCTCTAATAAAAATACAAAAGAATTAGCCGGGCGTGGTGGCACGCGCCTGTAGTCCTAGCTACTCAGGAGGCTGAGGCAGGAAAACTGCCTGAACCCGGGAGGCGGAGAGGCGGAGGTTGCAGTGAGCCGAGATCACGCCACTGCACTCCAGCCTGAGCGACAGAGCAAAAGTCCGTCTAAAAAAAAGAAAAGAAAGAAAGAAAAAGAGAAAAAACCGCCAGACCTCAAATGATCCGTCCGCCTTGGCCACCCAAAGTGCTGGGATCACAGGCGTGAGCCACCACGTCCGGCCTATTATCTCTTTATTAAAGGTATTAAGACCGGCCCCGTGCGGCTCTTGCCTGTAACCCCAGCACTTTGTGAGGCCCAGGCGGAGGATCGCTTGAGCTCAGAAGTTTGAGACCAGCCTGGGCAACATAGTGAGACCTCATCTCTAAGAATTAAAAAAAAAAAAAAAAAAAATCAGCCAGGCGGGGTGTCCCGTGATTGTAGTCCCAGTTACTCGGAAGGCTGAGGCAGAGAATCGCTTGAGCCCGGGAGTTCGAGGCAGCAGTGAGCCAGCATCGCGCCGCAGCACTCCAGCATGGGTTACAAAGTGAGGCTCTGTCTCAAAAAAAAAAAAAAAAAATATTAAGACTAAAGGCATGGAGAAATTAAGTACCTAGTCTGAGATGACACAGCTAGTAAGGCCAAGTCTGTTTAGAATCCAGGCGGATTGGCCACACTACTTTTCGCTCACGATCCCAGGTCATGAAATCCAGTAACACTGTCACTTCGAGAAGTCCAGAAAGAACAAATACATGCAAGGTCAGAATCAAACAGCCACGAGAATATAAAACGCGACCATGGTCACACAAAAGGTCACATATTCGCACGACCTCAGATGTCACTGGACATGGTCTCTCGCCCGGGAAACCCCAAACTCCAAATTCCATGGCCGAAGTTTCACACATACAGTCACACAACGTCACTCCTCCCTGTTCTAGCCGCTGCCAGGACCTTAAGGCTCCAGCTGACCCGGCCTTCACGGGCACTTGAGCTCTCACCACCTTCACCACGCCGTATTCTAGTCTCAGGTAGAAACCCGAGAAGACGGAACTAAACAGACTGAGCCAGGCTTCCTTCACGGACCCTGCGAACCTGCAGCTCCAGCCCACTGTAAGAAGGAAATGCCTTTTTGCAGGGGGAGAGGGGGGAGTAGGGCCGCGAAGGCCTCTGGGAAATGTAGTTCGGGGCAGGAAGCAGCGGAACGACTCGATTCTTCTCAGTACCAAGTTGCGCTCCCAATCTGAGAGCTGGGCTGGCAGGAGGCCGCTCCGGCAAAACCCTAGGCTGAGCTCCCCTACGCGGAGCTGTGAGCCCTGGAACGCCGTGGTCGGCTTCTCAGGACGCGCAAACGGGGAAGCCGGTCCCGCCCGGGTGAGCCGCGGGGGCCTCTGGGAAGCGTCTCCCCTGGTCTAACGGACCAAGGCTTGTGGCGCCCTCAGCCACCTACAGCCCCGGCCTCAGGGGCGCCTCTGTCCCAGCCCGCGCCGGCTGTGCCACTTCGGCAGCTTTACGTGTGGTTTCGGGGCCTGTGTCCGCGGGCTCGGTGGTGAGTCCTCCGGAAACCGCTAGCTCTGAGCGCCGGACTCTTTGTGCTGGGTGGGAGTGGGGGCCCGCGGACCCGGTGCCCCAATCTTTGGAAGAGGACGCCAGGCGGGGCGATGCCTGTGTCTGTGGTTCCCTGAGGCAGTGGGAGTGGCGTGCGAAGGACTGTTAGAGTCTGGCGTGAAGTGACTGTCATTTGCCAGACGTTTGTCTGGCTGAGTGTGGCCCCGGGAGCGTGTCCGTAAGCGGATTTCGTGGAGGCGCTTTCCCTTTTATCTTTCAGTATGAACCTGCGTGCAAACATGCGTGACAGTGGGATCTTGAATGAATGAAAAACTGTTTTTGCAAGGTAGGGTGTGCTTGTGGGTGTAGATGTGTGACACTTGGCATTTCTGCCAGCGCTGCATGTCTTTGGCTATGGTCATTGGAAATAAGTTCTTTTTGTTTGTTTTCGTTTTGTTTTTGAGACGGAGTTTCGCTCTTGTTGCACAGGCTGCTGGAGTGCAATGGCGCGATCTCCGCTCACCACAACCTCTGCCACCCGGGTACAAGCGATTCTCCTGCCTCAGCCTCCCGAGTAGCTGGAATTACAGGCGCGTGCCACCACGCCTGGCTAATTTTGTATTTTTTGTAGAGAAAGGGTTTCTCCATGTGGGTCAGGCTGGTTTCGAACTCCTCACCTCAGGTGATCCACCCGCCTCGGCCTCCCAAAGTGCTGGGATTGCAGACGTGAGCCACCGCGCCCGACCGGAAATATGTTTTTATATGAAACATCGATAGCCTCAACACTTCATTTTTAATTTTATTTTCGTGTATTAGCTGCATTGTTTTGTGTACGTACTAAACTCATTCTCCTCGTCCCCTACTCCACCTCATTTGGGGAGTAGAGTGGGGTGGAGAAAAATACAGAAAAGCTCGAAGAACAAAAATCATTCATAGTTCTACCAGCCATGCAACTACTGTCAAAATTTACTTTCCATCTTTTCACCCCCGCCTTTGTGAATACATACGTATACGTTCATATGTTCTATATATGTGCATGATGGCTTCAAAATTGCGGTCACACTATACATACAACTCTGTAACCAACCTTTCTTATTTAACAATATATGATTGGTATCTTTCCATTTAAACAATCACAAATTATGCCATCATTTTAAAGTATTTCGTGGTATACGTTTACCCCTGCTGATGGGTGATTTGGTTCTCTCTAGCTTATTGAAATTATAAACTGTGTGTTTATCAGCAACTATTTGGCACATGTTTTAATGTACTTTTCTAAATTTTTTGGAGGGGGAGCAGGCTCCTAAAAGTAGAATTGATAGGTCAAAATGTATGCTGTTATTAAAGGTTCCCTGAGCCTATCCAATTATTCTTCTGTAAAGTTCCAATAATCTGCAGTATTATTGGCATAAGATTGCCTATATCCTCATACACCATTGATAACAATGGATATTCTAAATAGTAGTAATCTTTGTTCCTCATTGCTATAAATTAATTTACTATAAAACAATTGTTTGATTACTTATTGAAGTCAAGCATTTAAAAAATCTTTTGTGAATTATATGTTTTCTAAAGTAGCGTTCTGTTTTCAAATTTCTTTTCCAGAGTTCTTCATATATTAAGGATTCGTTCATTCATAGACTCATCATTTATTGAACGCTGTCTGTGTAACAGGCACGATCCTAGGTGCTTGGGATATAGCAGTGAACAAGAGGCAACCCCCCTACTATCATGGTACTTACATTTTTGTGGGCCAGATAATAAGGTAAGTAAATTAAATATGAAGTATATTAAATGGTGAAAAATACTAAGAAAAAATGTGAAGTGAGAGGATATTTAGAATTAGAGACAGGAGTTTGAGTTTTAGATGGGCTCTTCAGGGAAGGCATCCTGAAAAGGTAGTAATAAAGATATGAAGGAAGTAAAGGATCTATTTATGCATAAGTGAGGAAAGTTATTCCAGGCAGAGGGAACAGCAGTTGTAAAGGCTTTGAAGTGGCAACATGCCTGTTAGTGAAGAGGCTGGTGTGGCTGAAATAGAGTAATTGAAGGGGAGAGTAGTGGGAGAGAAGAGAAGAAAGGTAAGTGGAGGGGAGGAGGGCAGATCAGATTGGGCTTTATGGCCCGTGGTACTAATTTTGGCTTTTCCTCTGAGTGAGATGGGAAGCTGCCGGAGGGTTTTTGAGCATGGAAATGATACTATCTGCTTACAATTTAAGAAGATAGCTTTGGCAGCTCTGATGAGAATGGCCTATGGGAGGACAAATGAGGAAAAAGCGGGCAGGTCAAGGGAAGAAGCAGAGAGACCAATTAGGAAACTACAGTTGTGTTGCTTAATGATGGGTATCCATTCTGAAAAATACTTGGTTAGACAATTTTGTCCTTGTACGAACATTCTGGAGTGTACTTACACAACCTAGATGGTATAGCCTCCTGCAAACCTAGGCTGTATGGCATAGCCTATTCTCAGGCCACAAACCTGTACAGCATGTTACTGTACTGACTACCATAGGCAACTGTAACACAATGGTAAGACGTTGTGTATCTAAACATATCTAAACACAGAAAAGATACAGTGAAAATGCAGTATAAAAGATTAAAAATGGGCCGGGCGTGGTGGCTCATGCCTGTAATCCCAGCAGTTTGGGAGGTCAAGGTGGGCGGATCACGAGGTCAGGAGATCGAGGCCATCCTGCCTAACAGGGTGAAACCCCATCTCTACTAAAAATACAAAAAATTAGCCAGGTGTGGTGGAACACTCCTGTAGTCCCAGCTACTCGGGAGGCTGAGGCAGGAAAATCACTTGAACCCGGGAGGCGGAGCTCACATTGAGCCGAGATTGTGCCACCGTACTCCATCCTGGGCAACAGAGTGAGACGCCATCTCAAAAATAAATAAATAAATAAATAAGATTAAAACTGGTACAGCTATATATATATATTTTTGTGTGTGTGTGTGTGGTGGTGAGTGAATACGAAGGGTTAGGACATTAGTGTACACTACTGTTGACTTTATAAAAACCCTACACTTAGGCTACACTAAATTTATAAAAACATTTTTCTTTTTTCAGTAATAAATTAACCTTAGCTTACTGTAACTCTTTTACTTTATACACTTTTAAATTTTTTAAACTTTTTTACTCTTTTATAATAATACTTAGCTTAAAACACAAACATATTGTATAGCTGTACAAAAATATTTTCTTTATATCTTTATAAGCTTTTTTCTATTAAAAACGTTTTAACTTTTGAAACTCCTTTGCTGAAAACTAAGACACAAACACATTAGCCTAGGCTTACACAGGGTCAGGATCATCAATATCACTGTCTTCCAGCTTCACATCTTGTTCCGCTGGAAGGTCTTCAGGGGCAATAAATATGCATGGAACATGCAGGAAACAAAAAACATGCATTGTTATTGTTATCATCTATGATAATAATGTCTTCTGGAATACCTCTGGAAGGACCTGCTTGAGGCTATTTTACAGTTCACTTTTTTTTTAAGTAGGATTATACTTTAAAATAACAAAAAGTATAGTATAGTAAATACATAAAGCAGTAACGGTCATTTATTATTTTCAAGTATTATGTACTATACGCATGATCAATAATCAATAATATTATCAAATACTAATACCATACACAACTGTATGTGCTATACTTTTATACCACTGGCAGTGCAGTAGGGGTGTTTTGTTTACATTAGCATCACCACAAACATCATAGAGTGTACTTATATAAACCTAGGTTACATGTGTAATGCATTGTGCTATGACGTTATGATGGCTATGACGTCACTAGGTGATAGGAATTTTTTTTTTTTTTTAAAGTTCAGCTTTTTATTGAACACATTATAAAAGAGATTTACTCAAAAAGACCAAAGCCCATGTCATCATCAGACTCCTCGGATTCTTCTTTCTTTGCTTCCACTTTCTTCTCCTCAGCTGGAGCAGCAGCAGTGGAGGGGGCAGGACCTCCTGCTGGTGCAGCACCAGCTGCTGGAGCAGGTCCACCAGCCCCTACATTGCAGATGAGGCTCCCATTGTTGACATTGGCCAGGGCCTTTGCAAACAAGCCAGGCCAAAAAGGTTCAACATTCACACCGGCTACTTTAATGAGGGCATTGATCTTATCCTCCGTGACGGGCACCTCATCGTCGTGCAGAATGAGGGCTGAGTAGATGCAGGCGAGCTCGGAGACGGAGGCCATAGCGCGGGCAAGTGTGGGACTGGCGCTGCCGGACGCGGTGCTAGTCGCGGGATGAAGTGAGGCCCTCACTCCAACGCGGCCTTAGCTTTCTCGGAAGGACCGAGCACCTTCGCGACAGCTGAGGAAAAAAGGCAGGAATTTTTTAGCTTCATTAAAATCTTATAGGACCACTGGTTGTATATGTGATCTGTTGTTGGCTGAAATGTTGTTACGTAGCATATGATTGTATTGTAGTACTTTAGGGAAAAGATATTGGTGATCTGGACCAGAGTAGTAAAAATGGTGAGAAGTAGTCATGTACTAGATATAATTTAAAGGTAGAGCTGCCGTGATTTGCTGACAAACTGAGGCAGATTGTGAATGAGACAAGGTGACACAATATTGTTTTTATGAGTAACTTGAATGGAGGTGTCATTAACTGTGAAGGGGAACAATGTAGGTAAAACTGACTTGGAATGTAGGAAAATAGTGAGATTTCAGTTTGGAATATAGTATGTGAAATGTGAGGATGCCCATTAGACATTCAAGTGGAGGTATCAAGGTGGCAACTGGATATACAAGTATGAAGTTCAAAAGGAGAGACAAAAGAGAGATCTAAGGTCTAGGATGGAGACATATTTGGGAATTATCAGGATATAAATGATATTTAACACGAGACTGAATGAGATCACTTAGAGGTTAGGATAGATAGATAAAGGTGGAGACAAAGGACTGATCTCTGAGTCACTCTAACATAACAAACTCTGGGAAGTAAGGAGGAATTAGCAAAAGAGACTGACGGGGACTAGCTTGAAATGTTGAAGGAACACTAGGTGAGTGTGATATTCTGGAAACCAAGGGAAGAATGTATTTTAACAAGAACTGTGTCGGGTGCTACCAATAGGCCACGTAAAATGAGGAGTGAGAAAGAAACATGGAATTTGGCAACATGAAATTCATTTATTAGGGACCCTGAAAGCAGTGTCCATGGAATTTTAGGCCAAAGAGAGAACTGGAAAAGAAAAAATTGGAGATATCAAGTCTAGACAATTCTTGAAGATTTTTTTTTTTTTCTAAATGGAAGAAGTGAAATGGTGTGGTAGCTGGAGTTAAGAGGTATACATTCTGTTTATATACTGATTGAAATGATCCAGTAGAAAGAGAAACTACAATACAGGAGAGAAAGCAGATAATATAAAAATGTCCTTAAGTAGCCAGAGCAAATGAGATCTCGTGGCAGAGTTTGGCTGAGCTTGGACCTTGACCATGGTAATAACAGGAGAGAAGGGAGAAGTACTCAGGCACAGATACAAGTAAATGGGCAGATGTGTTGGTGAGAACTTGTGAACCTTCTCTTATGATTGTTTTAACTTTATAGTGAAGTACCTAGAAAGAGACTCAGATGAGAGTGAGACTGGTGCTAGAGTTTGAGAAGAGCAGGGGAAAGAAAATCACAGAGATTGGGACAGAAAATAGAGAAATTATGATTTTTAGGCACAATTAAAGACCCACTTAATGTTAGTATTTATGAATTTAAAGTGAGCCTATTCTGTATAGCTGTGTGTTTTTTCTCCTGCAGTGTTCATCCGCTTTTTATCCTGCAGTGTTCATCCGCATAGTTTGCAGCCACAGACAGGTTAGGGGGAGATGTGGATTTAACCAGAATGTTGGTTTCATGAAGCAAAGAGGAATAATGTGAGAGAGAGGCAAAAGGAGTCTTAAGTTGGCAAAATAATTGATTGTTGTTTTGATTTTGGATTTTAGGCTAGGTAAGTGGAAAAGTGAGGAAGATGGTGAAGGACAGTAAAAAATTAGTAGAATCAAGGAATGGAAGGTCCTGACAGGGTTGAAGGACTGTTGGGTTGTAATATTAGAGGAAGTAAGGTGAGACATATTGAGGGATGGGCCGGGCACGGTGGCTTATGCCTGTAATCCCAGCACTTTGGGAGGCCGAAGTGGGCAGATCATGAGGTCAAGGGATCGAGACCATCCTGGCCAACGTGGTGAAACCCTGTCTCTACTAAAAATACAAAAATTCGCTGGGCATGGTGGTGCACACCTGTAGTCCCAGCTACTCCGGAGCCTGAGGCAGGAGAATCGCTTGAACCTGGGAGGTGGAAGTTGCAGTGAGCCAAGATCACGCCATTGTACTCCAGCCTGGCCACAGAGCGAGACTCTGTCTCAAAAAAAAAAGAATATTTTTCATATGTTTTAAAAATAGAACAGTTCTTCTTACCACTATACTGGTTTTAGAAAACATGGATGATTACTAACTAGACCCATTATTTCAGTAAGGGCTGCAAAATGGCAATATTCTAATTCTGTCATTCCTTCGTTTACTAGCTAGAGTATTTTCCTAAAGAAAAAATTTTCCTCGTCAACTGTTTGTTCACCCTTAGGTACAGTTTGTACAGAAAAGGCAGAATAAATGGATTCTTTCCCTTCATGTGATTTTGAGTTATTGAAGTGGTTCTCTGGCATCTCCTAGTGGGTTGTTTTTATTATTATCACCATTGTATATTCATCATTTTTAGCATATTTGATGTGTCTTAAATTACTGCACTTATTTTCTTTTCCAAGCTTAAATGTTCTCATCTTTGGCTACTGTTTCAGGATAGCTTCTGAATCCTTTTAACACATCCCCAGTAGTGTTTGATGGTGTCCTACGTTTCTGATATGATAGGACATCCCCAGATCATTTTGAACATTTTCTGCCCTATGCATGAAATCAATATTTTCTGTATGGTGCCCTGATTGCTTTAAGTAGGAAATGGTATTTTGAGACCACAGTTATAGTGCTTGTTGCTGTTGGAATGGTTATTGTTGTTAGAGGGTTTTTGTGTGTGTGGACAGAGCTAGGATATATATGTATATATTTTAACAACTTGATTAAGATATAATTCATAACAATACATTTTACCCTTTTAAAATATATAGTTTAATATTTTTAAAAATATATATTCACCCAGGTGCAGTGGCTCACGCCTGTAATCCCAACACTTTGGGAGGCCAAGGCGGGCGGGTCACAAGGTCAGGAGTTCGAGAATAACCTGACCAACATGGTGAAACCCCAATTCTACTAAAAATACAAAAATTAGTCTGGCGTGGTGGTGCGCACCTGTAATCCCAGCTACTCAGGAGGCTGAGGCAAGAGAATCACTTGAACTCGGGAGGCAGAGGTTGCAGTGAGCCGAGATCGCACCACTGC
>NW_012101332.1:13413-45424 GCF_000951045.1 Mandrillus leucophaeus | reverse complement strand
TTGCAGTGAGCCGAGATCGCACCACTGCACTCCAGCCTGGGCGACAGAGTGAGACTCCGTCTCAAAATAATAATAATATTAATAATAATAATATATATAATTGTATATATATTTTTTCATGGGGTTATGAAACTACCACCACAGTGGAATTTTAGAGCATTTCATCACTAAAGGAAACATGGTATTCATATGGGATTGATGGTACGCATCCCCTAGGTCCTGCCCAACCTAATCAACTACTTATCTTTCTGTCTCTATAAATTTGCCTATTCCACACATTTCATATAAATGAAATAATACATTATGTGACCTTTTTTGACTGACTTCTTTCAGTTAGCATGTTTTCAAGGTTCATTCCTATTTTAACAGGAAATATATTCTTAACAAAATGAGCATCATGAGTTCATACTGCTGTTTCCAATGTTAAAAATTTTAGCCAGGTGCGGTGGCTCACGCCTGTAATCCCACCACTTTGGAAGTCCAAGGCGAGTGGATCACGAGGTCAGGAGATCAAGACCATCCTGGCAAACACGGTGAAACCCCGTCTCTACTAAAAAAAAAATACAAAAAATTAGCCGGGCGTGGTGGCAGGCGCCAGTAGTCCCAGCTACTTGGGAGGTTGACGCAGGAGAATGGTGTGAACCCAGGAGGTGGAGCTTGCAGTGAGCTGAGATTGCGCCATTGTACTCCAGCCTGGGCAACAGAGTGAGACTCCATCTCAAAAAAAAAAAAAACAATTAAATTATAGAGTTTTAACTTTGGTTTTATTTTTGTAGCTTTTATTTGCTCAATGATCCATCTGTATCTCTATATATGTATGTATAAATAAGACAATTTCAGAGCAACATTATTAGTCCTTACAATATTCCTACAGTAAATAATTTTAACATTTCTTTATAGATCTATTTGCTGCTAGGATATATCCCTCTAGAGAAGTACAGTCCAATTATTGAGCTTTAAAGTAACTATAACTAATTTCCATGTGGTTAAGCTGAAAACTTGATACATGATTAGTTTCATTTGTTTTATTTTGCTTCTGGTTTTTAGGTATAGCTTTTGTTTTAACATTTGATCCAATTTAATTTTGTCCTATAATTATGTAAAACACTTACATGGTTGGAAAATCAGATATACAAAACAAGGTGTATTAAAGTGTACACAAAACAAATACAGAAAATAAAGAGAAGTCTTGGTGTTTATTCTATTTGTGTCTCTACCACCTTTTAGTAACCGTTTTTAAATTGTTAAATTTTTTGGTTTTCCTTCTACTTTTTAATGTAAGCAAATATGCATAAAATGCTAGTTTACTATCCATAATTTTTTTTGTTTTACTTATCCAGCTTTTTCATCATAAATAAATTTGAGGATTTGGCTTGATAAGCTGAGTGAAAAACTTTTTGGTAATTATAATTGAAATTATATAAATTTTATAGATACTATTGGGAAAATAGGCATCTTTACCACGCTGACTTTTTCTGTCTTTAACTATGGTATTTATTTAAGGTTACTTTTGTGAACCTTAATACATTTTCTTGACTATGCTCTTATACAGCTTTTGTTTGAATTATTCCTATTGTCTTGGAGTTTTTGTCACTTTTGTAAATTGTGAATAAGTTAGTTAAAATGCCACACAGACCTGCTACCACACTTAACACACCTTTCTCCTGATTAAGTGTTTGCTTGGGTGCAACCTTTAATTATTTCTCAGAGTTTCTGAAAGTCTGGTTCTGACAGGTTTTGCCTGTTTGTTTTTTTCATTTCTAGGGAAGGATAGGCCACCAGTCTCATCCCTTGACTTTTTTTCTTTTTTTTTTTTTTGAGACAGAGTCTCACTATGCTGCCCAGGCTAGAGTGCAGTGACTATTCACAGATGCAGTCATGGCACACTGCAGCTTTGAACTCCTATGTTCAAGCAACCTTCCTGCTTCAGCCCCCGCAAATAGCTTGGACTCAGGTGCATGCCACTATGCGTAGCTTCATCTCTTTACTCGTAACCTGAATGTTAAAGTGGGTTTCTTGTAGACATATATAGTTGGTTGTTTTGTTTGTTTGTTTTTTAAATGCACTCTGACAATCTGTCTTCTAATTGCTGTGTTTGGACCATTTATACTTGGTGTGATTATTTTTGTAGTTGGATTAACATCTACCATTGGCTGGGCATGGTGGCTCATGCCTGTAATCCCAGCACTTTGGGAGGCCGAGGCAGGCAGATCACCTGAGGTCCAGAGTTTAAGACCAACCTGGCGAAACCCCGTCTCTACTGAAAATACAAAAATTAGCCAGGCGTGGTGGCACATGCCTGTAATCCCAGCTGAGGCTGAGGCAGGAGAATCGCTTGAACCCAGGAGGCGGAGACTGCAGTGAGCCAAGATTGTTCCACTGCACTCCAGCCTGGGCAACAGAGTGAGACTCCGTCTCAAAAAAATAAAAAATAAAAAAATAAAAAAACCTGCCATCTTCCTAGCTGTTTTCCATTTGCTTCCTATGCAAATAGAAACTTTTTTTATTTCTTTGTTTGGTTTCTTCTCTTCCCTCCTCCTTTGTCTGATTACTACGGTTTTCAGTGAGCATTTTATATTATTTCATTTTATCTCCTGTTTACTTTATCATTTATACTTCTTTTAAAATTTTTTAGTGTCACCCTAAAGTTTTCAATATGTATTTTTAACTAATCTAAATTCACTTTTGAAAAATGCTGTACTGCTTCATATGTAGTGCAGGAACCTTACAACAGTATTCCCAGTTCCCCCTTCTTCTCCGTTGTTGTGTCACTTGTGATGTCTCTTTCATTCATTTCACTTATCCGTGAGCTATAATCACCTAATAACACTGTTATCATTATAGCCTTCAACAAAATACATTTATCTTTTAGATCAATTGCTAATAAAAGAACCGAAAGATTTTATCTTACCCTTCATGATTTCGTCTCTGATGCACTTCCTTTCTTCATGTAAATCCATGTTTCTGACATATATTGTTTTTCTTCTGACTAAATAACTTTTTAACATTTCTTACAGGGTAGGTCTGCTGGTGATGAATTCCCTTACCTTTTGTTTTGAGAAAGTCTTCATTTCTCCTTCAATTTTGAAGGATAATTTCCCTGAATAGAAAATTCTAGGTTGGTGACTCTTTTTCATTTAATGCTTTAGATATTTCACACCACTTTTTTCTTGCTTATTTGGTTTCTGACAAGAAGTCTGCTGTAATTTTTATCAATGTCATTTTATAGGTAAGGTGTTACTTTTTTCTGGGTTCCTTGAATACCTTTTCTTTTTCTTTTTTTTTTTTCAGTTTCAATATGATATACACGTTTTTTTTTGTTTTGTTTTGTTTTGTTTTGGTATTTATCCTGCTTAGTGTTCTTTGCGCTTCCTCAATCTGTGGTTTGATGTGTGTCGTTAATTTGAAACATTCATGGACATTATTACTTACAATATTTCATCTGTGTTCTCTTTTTTTCTCCTTTCGGTTTTCTAATTGGGAAAATAGATGTCTATTTAATAGATACATGTTTTGATATTGTCCCATGGTTTGGATGTTCTCGTTTTTCATTCTTTTTCCTCTGTGCACTTTCTTTTGAAGTTTCTATTTTCAGGTTCACTGATTGTTTCCTCTACTGCGTTGAGTTTGTTGATGAGTCCATTGAAGGCATTCTTTCTTTTTGTTAATATGTTTTTTATTTCTAGCATTTCTTTTGATTCTTTCTTATAGCTTGCATTTCTCTGCTTACAGTACCCATCTCTTTTTCTAACTTTGTCATAGAGCACTCAAAATATTAATCATAGTTATTTTAAATTCATTGCACAAACTTTTACTGCACATCTTTTCTTATATAGGTTGTGCTGGGCAATGAAACATCAAACCATATGACCAGTCCCTGCCATAAGTGGTTCACAGTCCTACTTAGACAGATAAATCAGTGGGTGCATTGGCAGAGTGATAAATGCCACAAGATGGTTAAGCTCATGAGATACAGGAGTACAAATAGATCCACACAGAGGGATATCCCAATCAAATGATAAAGTCATTCTTAATCTGATCTCTTTAAGAACAAGAAGGCATTGGTCAAAAGCAAAAAGGAACTGATGATCAGCAATCAAGAGATAGTTTCTAGGCATGGGAACGTAATATAGAGTAACTTTTAAGGAGCTTTGTATATTTTAAGAAAGCATGTAATTATGTATGGCTGGAGTTTACGTTCAGGGAGTAAAAGATGAAGCTAATGAGGTATTCAGAAACAAAATTATAAAAGTTGTCATTGAAGTAATTTAAGGTAATACCCATGTAACTAATAAGCACAGGTAGCCCTTGAATCTAAAATAAAATACAGTTTTTAAAAAGGACTCCATAAAGAATATAAAAATATCAGCCTGGACATAGTAGCTCATGTCTATAAGCCTAGCACTTTGGGAGGCCGAGGTGGGCAGATCATTTGAGCCCAAGTGTTCAAGACCAGCCTGGGCAACGTGGCAAAACCCCGTCTTTACCAAAAATATATAAATTAGCCAGGCATGGTGGTGCATGCCTGTGGTCCCAGCTACTTGGGAGGCTGAGATGGGAGAATCACTTGAACCTCGGAGATCAAGGCTGCAGCAAGCCATGCGCTTCTCCAGCTTGGGCAACAGAGTGAGACCCTGTTTCCAAAACAAAACAAAAAAAAAGAATATAAACATATCTAAGATTTTCCAGTTTTATTTTGTTGATTCTTAAACATTATACACCAATTCCACACTCTCTTTTCCTTTCCTATTTCCACATACCTCAGTTTCTCTGTTACCATAAGCCAATAAATTTTGGGCAAGGGGAGAAAAAATAAATTTAAACAGAGGAGTATTACTTAAGATGCATTTTATAAGGATAGAATTCTCGATTAAATCCTGAATTTATTTTAAAATTGGTTTTAAAGGATATTGTTGCGACAACTAGGGAAGTATGAATAGAAATAATATATTTTATTGTACTAATGTTTAATATCTTTGCTGTGATAATGGCACTGTGTTTATGTAGGAGACTTCTTAGTTTTTGGAGGTCATTCTGAAAGAGTTAAGTGTGAAGTTTGTGTACATGTTTTTAGAGAAGGAAAGAGAGGTAGAAAAATGTGGCAATTGCTGAATATAGGTTAAGGGTTTTAGAAGTATTCTTTGTACTAATCTTTCAACGGTTTTGTAGTTCGAGTTTTGTGTTGTTTTTGTTTTTGTTTGAGACAGTCTTGCTGTGTTGCCCAGGCTGGAGTGCACTGGCGCCATCTAGGCTCACTGCAACCTCCGCCTCCCGGGTTCAAGCGATTCTCCTGCCTCAGCCTCCCAAGTAACTACAGGATTACAGGCGCCTGCCACCACACCTGACTAATTTTTTGTGTTTTTAGTAGAGGTGGGGTTTCACTGTGTTGGCCAGGCCGGTCTTGAACTCCTGACCTTGCGATCCGCCTACCTCGGCCTCCCAAAGTGCTGGAATTACAGGTGTGAGTCACTGTGCCCGGCCTCGAGTTTTTAAAAGCAATAAATTTTGGAGGAAAATTTTTAGAATATATACATACAAGTATGTTTAGAGTGAACTAGAGGAAAGGAAAGTAGGAGGCAGTTAAACTGTTTCATGAAGCGTCAACTCCCTGTCTAAAGAAAAAGTTTTCTTAATGGAGAGCTCTGTGACTTAATGTTTAACTAACATGAATGGGAGCTTCCTTCTCAAACATATGGGCCCTAAGAGAGAAGTAGAAATTTTAAGAGATAAAATATAAGACACTTAGATGGTCAGTTTAAGGGATAGATCACCCTATTCTTAGGAATTATACATAAGAGAAAGTAGAGAAAATGACAACAAAAAGGTGCAAGAAAATTTCCTAGAAGAGAACAATAAATATACGGATTGCAGTGACCATATGTCCATGATATACATTGACCAAAAGCTCAGTGCGATTAATGAGAAAAACCCACACCAACTATCAGAAACTAACACGAGAAGAAAGGCCAAAAACTTTCTACAGAGGAAAAAAAAAGTTGGAATGATCTAGAAGTAGAATGTCAGTATACAGCAACACTAGAAGTCACTGGAGCCGCAAAGTGAAGTCACATTGCTTTAAATTTCTGAGGAAAAATTGTTTTTCTGAGAAGCCTACAGTTAGCCAAATTATTATTTGAGTATGAGAGTAGAATAAAAATATTTTCAAACATGCCAGCCAAATTAAAGAGAGAACAAAGTAAAGAAGCTTTTGAGAAATTAAATTTTTGATTTCTGTAGGTTGCAACTGTCTTTGGCAACTTTAGATCCCAGATAGAGCGGTACCCACAGAGTTTAATGCTGTTCTTCCAGCCATCAGTGGGTGCTAATGTCCAGCCCTTATATCCTTCTTTCATGTGTCATTGGCCCTTTTCCCTTGTGATTTAAACATGTGTTGCAAAGTGGTGTGGTAGGACCTAGAATCCGGGAACCCATGGAAATAGTGGAGAGAAGACTAGGAAAGAGTTGGGGGTGGGGGAGAAAATAGTGTTATTGTCCACCACAGAGCCATATCCCCAGTCTGTGAGTTAGTTCATGCTAACTAGAGAATTTCTGCCTTGAGAAACGCTGCCAGGTGTACAGCTTTCAATGAGTTTTAGGTTTTTGGCAAAATGTGGATTCAAGCAAGAGGACTGTTAAAAAATATATATTATTATGTAGATATGCAAGTTGCTGTAAGCATTTTAACTGTATCAGAGCTCATTTCAGGAGGGAATTATGCATGATAGTCCAAAAACTAAACAAATTGATATGCCTGGAAGTAAGTTCTCTGCAGAGGAAAGAAAAATAACATTTATTACGAATATAACATTTAGTTTGTGAATTTGTTTCTAAAGTATTTCCTCAATTAGCTTAAAGTTGAGTTCCTCCAGTATACTGAATTCTGTCTTTTCTGAGGCCTTACCAATTGCTACTGCTTTGCTTGTAATGCTATCCCACCCCCACTCCATCCTAGCTAATTTACTCGACTTTAAACTGTTATCCTAATCCTAACTTTATTTGCAAGGTATTTTTGAGCCCCATGACAAAATAAACTGAAGGACTTCTCAAAAGTTTATTGTAATGAGGGGACTTTGGGTTTCTCCTTAGGGATGTAAACAGCTGGAAGGAGCTTTGCTTCAATCATTACAACAAGGAAACTACAAACTTCTACCCTGCAACAAGGAAATGGACAGACTACAAAATAACTTTTCTAGAACCCATCAGAGAACTGAGGTCACAGGGCAACCAAGTAATCTTAAATCTGGGGAAAGAAAGATGCCAGCTGAGAGAAACAGGACTCAAGCTTTACTTACCTGGGATGGACTCTGCCAGACACCATATAAGCCAGTAAGAAAATACAGCTATCAAGTTTTTAAACAAATTTTTAAAGTGTGAATGTCAGCTAATGAAAGTGTAAAACTACTGGGGGATTTGCAAAATTAGAGAGGTGGGGGTTCAATCTCTTGTAGGCTTTTCCTCTTGGAATCCCAGCGGCACTCATAGGGAAGATGGGGGTGAATCCTGAGAAGCCTTTCCTTGTGGTGCTAGCTGGGGGAGGGCAACAGCAGCCCAAACCCATCTTCCCTATCACTGCATAATGAAGAGCAGCAAAAACAGTTGCCTTAGGAGACTTGTAGAAAGCTACTGCAGTATAGGAAAGGGACCTGAAAAAAAGTACTGTCTCTGAGAATAGGGGAGGAATATGCTCTAGGCCTAGCACTACAGCTGGCAGAGTGGCAAAAGCACTTGTGAAAGCCACATCCCCAAGACTTAGGGATATGGTGTCTGCCTAAGACTGAGACTTAGTGAGATCATAAGAGAATGCTTTCCCTCCATCTACTCAACCCCCACCAAAATAACAAGAATCAAATAGAAGCAATAGTAGAATACAGCTAGGAAGCTTGCAAGAGAGATTCTCTCTGAGGAGCAGCACAAATGGAACACCCAAAACTAAGGGAGAAAAGTGCATTGAGAAAACAACCATGGGAAATCAACCCTTACCTTAAACACAGATATTATTAGAGGATATTATTGAAGCCTGTGGTACACTCAGTGTAACCATAGCAATGACAAACCTCAAACTCTGTCCAGCTATTGAATAGATCAGCATAACCCCCCACGTTAAAAACCTAGCAGAAGGGAAGCCATACTCATGTAAACTTCTTAATCGTCATATCTACTGTACTACCCAAGATGTACAGCCTTCACCGAAGATTATGAGGCATGTAAAAAGGCAAGAAGAAAAAGAAAAAACATACTTCAAAGAGACAAAGCAATAATCATAATTGACTTAGTTATGACATAGATATTGCAACAACCCAACAGGAATTTAAGATAACTATGACTAATATGAAATGGACCTGATGGGTAATTGCAGCAGAGATGGAAGAAAAGTATTTAAATAAATCATGGCTGAGAATTTTCCAAGTTAGTGACAGCAAACCATAGGTCCAAGAAGCTCAGAGATAAATACCAAAACAAAAATTTAAAACACATCTAAACATATTATATTTAAACTGCTGGAAACTAAAAATAAGAGGAAAATCTTGAAGATAACAAGAAAAAAAATTGTCTATTGAGGAACAAGAATAAGAATTACGTATAGCAGATCTATTATCAGAGACCATGCAAGCAAGAAGACAAGGGAGAATCATTTTTAAAGTGCAGAAAAAAAAGCTGTCAATCCAGGATTTCACACCAAGCAAAAATATCCCTTCAAAATGAAGGCGGGGGGGGGGGTGGTGGTGGCATCATCAAGATGGTAGTATAGGAAGACTTGGACCCTTTCTCACCTTCCGAAAATACTTATTCAGCAACAATTCACAGACAAATTCTGTTTGTGAGAAATCAGAAACTAATCGTAAAGGCTGTTGTATCCTGGAAGAACATGAAACAAGACTAGGGAAGCTAGTACGAAGATTCAGGATACCCTGTTGCTAGAGATACTGCCCCTGGTACAGTACCATACAGTCAGGAAGAGATGCCCTAACTCATCCAGGTGAGAGAAGGAGTTGGTTTGTGCAACCAGTACTCCATCTTTTCTTTATGAGCTCCCCAGAGAATTGGCTGAAAAATTCACTAGAAGGATTCAACATCAGACTAAATAAAGCAGAAGAAAGGATTAGCAAACTGGAAGACAAGCCATTAGAAATAATTCAGTCAGGGGAGTGATAATAAAAAATAATGAAAAAGAGTGAAGAAGGCTTAAGTTGGTTGTAGAATACCATCAAGCAGACTAATATATACATTATGGGAATCTCAGGAGAAAATAGAGAAAAAGGACCGGAAAGCTTGTTTTAAAAATAATGGCTGAAAACTCCCCAAAGCTGGGGAAGGAAATAAACATCCAGATTCAGGAAGCACAAAGGACACAAAATAAAATGAAACAAACCCATACCAAGATGCATTATAGCAAATTGTCAAAAGTCAGAGACAGAATTTTGAAAGCAGCAAGAGAAAAGCAGCTTATCACATACAAGGGAACATCCATAGGACTATTAAGGGATATTTTTCAGCAGAAACTTTGCAGGCCAGAACAGAGTAGAATGATATATTCAAAGAGCTGAAAGATCAAACAGAGAAAACAAAACAAACAACAATAGCAAAAAATCCCTGCCAACCAGGAATACTATACTTGGCAAAACTATCCTTTAAAAATGATGAGAGAAAGACTTTCCCAAACCAAAGCTGAGGAAATTCATCACCACTAGACCTGCCTTATAAAGAATGCCAAAGGGAGTTTTCAAATAGAAATGAAAAAACACCAAACAGCAAAAAGACAGTATGGAAAAGTATGAAGCTCATTGATAAAGGTAAATATATATGTAAACACAGAATACTGCATTACCATAATTGTAGTGGGTAAATAACTTTTAATTCTACTATACAAGTTAAAAGACGAAAGTATTAAAAATAGATATGAAATATGTTAAAAGATACACTGTGAATAGATGTGAATTGTGACAATTATAACAAAATTTGGGCAGAAGAATTTAAAATGCAGAGTTTTTGTATGTGATTGAAGTTAAATTTGTTATCAGCTTTAAAAAGACTATTATATCTATATTTTATGTAAGCCCCACACTAACCACATATGCCAGAAAGTACCCATAGAGGCTACACAAAAGAGAAAGAAGTCAAAGCATATCAATACAAAAAACTAACAAAACACAAAGGGAGACTGCAACAGTGGAAAAGATGAAGGAAGAAGACTAACATAAAGCAACTGACAAAATAGCAATAGTAAGTTCTTCCCTAGCAATAATTGTAGTAAATGCACATTAAACTCCCCAATCAACAAACATAGAGTCGCTGAATGGATATATAAACAAGACCCAACTATATGCTGTCTACAAGAAGCTCACTTCAGATCTTAAGGGTACACATAGGCTGAAGGTGCGGGATGGAAAAAGATTATCCATGCAAATGGTAACCAAAAGAGAGCAGAGTAGCTATACGTATATCAGATAAAATAGGATTTAAGTAAAAAACTGTCACAAGAGACAAGGAAGCACATTTTATATGATAATAGGGTCAACCCACTGGGACCATAGAATGATTATAAATATATATGCACCCAACACCAGGATATCTAATATGTAAAAGAAACATTGGCAAAATTGAAGGGAGAAATATACAGCAATGCAATATAATAGGAGACTTTAATATCCCACTTTCTGTCCATTAATAATGGACAGAACTTCCTGACAGATCAGTAAGGAAACATTTGACTTGAATAACACTGTAGACCTGATGGATCTAATAGACATATACAGAACTTTTTTTTTTTTTTTTTTAAGATGGGTCTTGCTCTGTCACCCAGGCTGGAGTGCAGTGGCATTGATCTCGGCTCACTGCAACCTCTGCCTCCTGGGTTCAAGTGATTATCCTACCTCAGCCTCCCGAGTAGCTGAGATTACAGGCATCCACCACCATGCCTGGCTAATTTTTGTATTTTTAGTAGAGACAGGGTTTTAACATGTTATCCAGGCTGGTCTCGAACTCCTGACCTCAGGTGATCCACCTGCCTCGGCCTCCCAAAGTGCTGGGATTACAGGCATGAGCCACCGTGCCTGGCCATATACAGAACTTTCTACCCAACAGCTGTAGAATATATATTATTTTTCTCTACACATGGAGGTTTCTCCATAATGCATCACATATTAGATCACAAAACAAATGTTAAAAATTTTTAAAATATCTAAGTCATACCAAATATCTTTTCTGACTCCAGTAGAATGAAACCAGAAATAAATATAACAAGGAAAACCAAGAAATCCACAAACATATTGAAACGAACAGAATCTTGAATAACCATTGGGTCAAAGGAGAAATAAAAAATGAAATTAGAAAATATCTTGAGGCAAACAAAAACATAACATACCAAAACTTATAAATTGCAGCAAAAGCAGTACTGAGAGGTAAATTCGTATGGATAAGCTCTTACATTGATAAAAGAAGAAAGATCTCAAATAAACAACTAACTTTACATCTCAAGGAACTAGAATCAGAAGAGCAAACTAAGTCCAAAGTTAGCAGAAGGAAGGAAATAAAGGAAATGAAAGCATAAATAAATTAAATAGAAAAGTGATAGAAACTAATAGCTGGTATTTTGGGCTGGGCGCAGTGGCTCGCGCCTGTAATCCCAGCACTTTGGGAGGGCAAGGCAGATGGATCACGAGGTCAGGAGATTGAGACCATCCTGACTAACACGGTGAAACCCCGTCTCTACTAAAAATATTTTTTAAAAATTAGGCGTGGTGGCGGGCGCCTGTAGTCCCAGCTACTTGGAAGGCTGGGGCAGGAGAATGGTGTGAACCCGGGAGGCAGAGCTTGCAGTGAGCCGAGATGGCGCCACTGCACTCCAGCCTGGGCAGCAGAGCGAGACTCTGACTCAAAAAAAAAAAAAAAAAAAAAGAAAGAAAAGAAATTAACAGTTGGTATTTTGAAAAAAATAGAGAAGACTCAAATAAATAACATCAGAATTGAAAGAAGAGACAATATAACTGATGCCACAGAAATAAAAAGGATCTTAAGAAAAAACTGTGTACAGCTGATGCCACAGAAGTAAAAAGGATCTTAAGAAAAAACTGTGAACAATTATATGTCAACAAACTGGATAACCTAGAATAAATAAATAAATTCCTAGAAACATACAAACTACCAAGATTAGATCACGAAGAAATATTATAAAAAGTCTGAACAGACCTATAACTAGTGTGGAAACTGAATCAGGAATCAAAAACCTCCTAACGGCAGAGGCCTGGACCACACAGCTTCACTGGTGAATTCAACCAAACATTTAAAGATGAATTAATAGAAATCCTTCTCAAAATCTTTCAGAATATTGAAGAGGAGGGACCAGTTCCATACTCATCTTACGAGGCCAGCATTATCCTGATACCAAAGCAAGACAGAGACACAGGAAAACTGCAGGGCAATATTCCTGGTGAGTACAGATGCAAAAGTCCCCAACAAAATACTAGAAAACCATATCCAACAGTACGTTAAAAGGACATACACAATGACTAAGTGGGAGATAAAATGGAATAATAAAAAATGTGCAATTAAACGAAACCAAAGGAGAAAAGTGGGGGAAGGAGAGCGAAAAAGAACAAAGGAGCAAATAGAAAACAGCTAAGAAGATGATACATCTTAATCCAGCTGTATCAGTAATCAATTTTAATATCATTCTGAATGCACCAGTTACAGATAGAGCTTATCACATTGAATAAAAGAGCAAGATTCATCTAAATGCTGTTTTACAAGAAACCCATTTTAACTACCAGACTACAAGGTGGAGTAGCCTAAGATACCCATTTTAAATATAAAGATAAGTAAGTGTATTAAAAGCAAATGACATAGGAAAAACTACCACAAAATACTAACCAAAAAAAAAACAAAACCAGGAAACAACGTTAATATTAGACAAAGTTTAGAACAAGGGATTTAATCAGGGATGAAAAAACATAATGCTCTAGGAGTTAGTAAGAAGACACAACAATCATAAATGTGTATGCAGCTAACAACACAGCTTCAAGATACATGAGGCAAAAACTGACAGAACTGAAAGGAGAAATAGACCATGCACAATTATAGTTGGGGACTTAAAACTCTTCTTTCAGGAATCAATAGAACATGAAAGCAGAATATCAGAAAGGTTACAGAAGACTCCAAAACAACATTATCAACCAACATTCAAGTATTGAATGTCAACTTTTTCAGTGTTCAAATGTCAATGACGTGTATAGAACACTAAACAACAGCAGAATACATGTCTTCCTCACGTGCACATAGACATTCACCAACATAGATCATATTTGGGGCCATAATAGAAATCTCAAGAATTTTAAAGACATAAAAGTCATTCAAGATCTATTCTCAGAACATAGCAGAATAAAACTAGAAGTGAAGAACAAAAAGGTATCTGGAAAATCTCCAGATATTTCAAAATTAAACACACTTCTAAATAGTCCATGAGTCAAAGAAGAAACATTATAGGAAATTAAAAAATAATTTGAAAGAAAATGGAAATACAGCACACCAAAATATGTGGGAAGCAGCTAAATTAGTGCTTAGAGGGAAGTTTGTTGCATTAAATTATATAAATAATTAGAAAAATCATTACTACACTTCTGCCTTAACAAATTAGAGGGGAAAAAAGCAAACTAAACTCAAAACAAACAAAAGGAAGGGGATATTAAAGATTACAGCATAATTCAGTAGAATTTGAAACCAAAAATAATGGAGAAAAATCAGTGAACTAAAAGCTCGTTCTTTGAAAAGCTCAATAAAAGTTGAAAAAAAGAAACAAATTGCTAATATCAGGAATGAAAGATAGGGTGTCACACTCACCCCCACAGATTTGAAAAGGATAATAAAATAATACTGCAAACAACTCCATACCTGTGAATTTGACAACTTGGATGAATGAGCAAATTTTTTGAAAGACATAAACTACCAAAATTCAGACAAGAAATAACTTGAATAGTTATATATCTATTCATGAAATTGAATTTGTGATTTAAAAACTTCCAAGATGGAAACTCCACAACCAGATAATTTCCCAGGTGAAATACTAAACATCTACGGAAGAAATTCTAATGATTCCATACAAACTTTTCCAGAATGCAGAAGAGGAGGAACACTTTTCAACTCATTTTATGAGGCCAGCTTTGCCCAGATACCAAAGCCAAAGATATTACAAGAAAACTACAGACTAGTACTCCTCATGGAGTTAGAAACAAAAATCCTCAACAGTATATGGGTGAATTGAATCTAGCAATATAAAAAAAGTATATCACAATAGGGTTCACCTTGGGAATATGAGATGAATTTCCAGTTCATCCTTTGAAAATCAATTACTATAGTTGACTGTAATAAGAGAATAAACATATGACTGTTATCTCAGTAGATGCAGAAAAGCACTTGACAAAAGTCAACATTCATTCATGTTAACAACAAAAAACAAAGCAACTCCTCAGCAAACTAGGAATTGAAGGGAATAACCTTTACTAAAGGGCATCTTCAGAAAACCTAGAACTACATTACAGTTAATGGTGAGATACTGAATGCTTTATCTCTAAGACTAGGAACAATGCAAGAATGTCCTCTCTTACTACTATTATAATAGTCACTATTGTACTGGAAGTTCTAGCCAGTGCAATAAGGGAAAAGAAGTACATAAAAGACATAAAGATTGAAAAGGAAGGAATATAACTGTTTCTATTTCAGACAACATAATTAAGTAGAAAATGCCAAAGAATCTACAATAAACCTCTTATGTAGTACAGTTAAATTAATGTGTCATATTCTACATTCTATTTTAGATTCCACCTCCCAGAATTCACATCCTGGTTGAATTCTATTTGTATACAGTAAAATTCACTGTTTTTATGCCAATATTTTGTTCCGTTTTATATATAGGCTGGTTCCATATTTTTGGAATTGCAAATCATGCTGCTATAAACATGCATGTGCAAGTATATTTTTCCTATAATGACTTCTTTTCCTTTGGGTAAATACCAGGAGTGGGATTGCTGGATGAAATGGTAGATATACTTCTTTTAGTTCTTTAAGGAATCGCCACACTGTTTTCCATAGTGGTTGTACTAGTTTACATTCCTACCAACAGTATGAAAGTGTTCCCTTTTCACCACATCCATGCCAACATTTATTATTTTTTGATTTTTTGATTATGGCCATTCTTCTAGGAGTAAAATATCATATGGTGGTATGGTTTGCATTTCCCTGATAATCAGTGATGTTGAGTATTTTTTCATATGTTCGTTGGCCATTCGTATATCTTCTTTTGAGAATTGTCTATTCATGTCCTAGCCCACTTTTTGATGGGATTGTTTTTTTCTTGCTGATTTGTTTGAGTTCCTTGTAGATTCTGAGTATTAATCCTTTGTTGGATGTATAGACTGCAAAGGTTTTCTCCCATTCTGTGGGTTACTTTGCTGATTATTTTGCTGTGCAGACGCTTTTTGGTTTAATTAAGTCCCATCTGTTTATCTTTGTTTTTGTTGTGTTTGCGTTTGGGTTCTTGGTCATAAAGTCTTTGCCTAAGCCAATGTCTATGAGGGTTTTTTGAATGTTATCTTCTAGAAATTTTATGGTTTCAGGTCTTAGATTTAAGTCTTTGATCCATCTTGAGTTGATTTTTGTATAAGGTGAGAGATGAGGATCCAGAGGATCCAGTTTCATTCTTCCTTTTTTTTTTTTTTTTTTTTTGAGATGGAGTCTCTGTTGCCCAGGCTGGAGTGCAGTGGCGTGATCTTGGCTCACTGCAACCTCTGCCTCTCAGGTTCACGCCATTCTTCTGCCTCAGCCTCCCAAGTAGCTGGGACTACAGGTGCCCGTCACCATGCCTGGCTAATTTTTTTGTATTTTTAGTAGAGACGGGGTTTTTGTTAGCCAGGATGGTCTCTATCTCCTGACCTCGTGATCCACCCGCCTTGCCCTCCCAAAGTACTGGGATTGTAGGAGTGAGCCACCGTGCCTGGCCCCAGTTTCATTCTTCTACATATGGCTTGCCAATTATCCTGAAACCATTTGTTAAATAGGGTTTCCTTTTCTCACTTTATGTCTTTGTTTGCTCGAAGATATGCTGACTGTAAGTATTTGGCTTTATTTCTGGGTTTTCTATTCGGTTCCATTCGTCTGTATGCCTGTTTTTATACCACTACCATGCTGTTTTGGTGACTATGGTCTTATAATATAGTTCGAAGTCAAATAATGTAATGCCTCCAGATTTGTTCTTTTTGCTTAGTCTTGCTTTGGCTGTGGGCTCTTTTTTGGTTCCATATGAATTTTAGGATTGTTTTTTCTAGTTCTGCCTAGATTGATGGTGGTGTCTTGATGGGAATTGTGTCAAATTTGTAGATTGCTTTTGGCAGTATGGTCATTTTCACAATATTGATTCTACCCATCCATGAGCACAGGATGTGTTTCCATTTGTTTGTGTTATCTGATTTCTTTCAGCAGTGTTTTGTAGTTTTCCTTACAGAGGTCTTTTACCTCCTTGGTTAAGTACATTCCTAAGTATTTTATTTTTTTGGCAGCTATTGTAAAAGGGGTTGAGTTCTTGATTTGATTCTCAGCTTAGTTGCTGTTGGCATATAGCAGGGCTACTGATTTGTGTACATTAATTTTGTGTCCTGAAACTGCTGAATTCAATTGCCAGTTCTAGGAGCTTTTGGGATGAATCTTTAGGGTTTTCTAGGTGTACAATCATGTCAGCAGCAGCAACAGTGTGACTTCCTGTTTACCAATTTGGATGCCCTTTATTTCTTTCTCTTGTCTGATTGCTGTGGCTAGGGAAAAGTATGGATTTAACTCTCTTACCATCAGTACCTCTGATACACATTACTCACACATACAAACTTTTTATTTGTTCCTCAAGATATAATTATATCACCTTTTAAATTCTTTTAAATTGCTACTTAATTCTTTCTTAATTGCTAATTATTACTATCTTAAATGTCTCAATACATTAAAATACTTTAGGTGTTTTGTCAGTTTCATAATTTTCCTGGATATATGCCTTCATAATGCTACATGTATTCTCTGATACAGAGCTCCCACATATGCACCCGTTTCTATCCACTCTATGCCCAAGCTCTGCATGATTATTCCAACCATCCTCACACCTATTAAGAACATTTGTGGTGTGAATATTCTTGGCATTTCTGATAGATTTAATTATCATTCCACTACAGGGTGACCTTTAATCCACTCTGTGTGTGCATATTTCTGAAACTACAAGCCAGGCCTATTTTAATGAGTTTTATTCTCTTCCCCAGCTCGACTTCTGCAGGCCCCATCCCTTCCCAGAAAGAAGAGGAAATGACTGAGTCCCAGGTAAATATTAAATAGTGTATTTGTTTCTTGCCTTACTCTCCAATGCAATTTAAGGGGATTACAGTAATTCATA
Source organism: Mandrillus leucophaeus (assembly GCF_000951045.1). Classification (NCBI taxonomy): domain Eukaryota; kingdom Metazoa; phylum Chordata; class Mammalia; order Primates; family Cercopithecidae; genus Mandrillus; species Mandrillus leucophaeus. The sequence goes on along the minus strand of NW_012101332.1, from coordinate 28,008 downwards.
CAGTAAATTATAAAGGCCTATATACATAAAACATATTTTCAGGGGAAATAGAGTTGAACGATTAAAACTAGGGAAGAGTTAAAATGTGGGTATTTTATGAAATTCATTCAGAGAGATTAAAGTTGGGCATCAAATTTAAATTTCCTTTTCATAGGTAAAGAAAACCAGAGCAAAAATTTGTTACATCATTTTCATTGTATGTAACAATAAAAAATCAACATTTTCTAACAGAAATAAGCTTTTCATTGATACCTAGAGGTCAATGAAAACATTTTAGTGTTACCTCTTGTAGTTGATAAACCTAGCTCTTTTGATGTTCTCTTTTGATCAAGGACAAAATAAAGTGTAACTATCAAAATAGCCCAGCATTAGAAAGAATGCAAGTGAACATTAACAGAAAAAGGAATAAATTACAGTATTTCACACAGTGGAATACTACTTAACAATAACAAAGAACAGATGACTGCCACACACAACAACCAACATGGATAGATTACACAAACATAGAATGAAAGAAGGCAGAAACAAAAAAGTATATATCGTAGGGTTCCATTCATATGAAGTTGAAAACGGGCAAAACTAATCTATTGTGATAGAAGTCAGAATACTGGTTACCTCTGAGAGGGTGAAACAGCATGTTTCATGTGAAACAGCATGAAGAAATTTGGAGGGCTGAAAATGTTCTATGTTTGACTTGTAGGTACCCATGTCTACAAATGTATACAAATTTATCAGATTGTATGCTTAAGACTAGTCCATTTTACCACATTACTCTATGCATGTCATATATAAATTTATTTATTTACTTATATTTATTTAGTTTTTGAGATGGAGTCTTGCTCTGTTGCCCAAGCTGGAGTGCAGTGGCACAATCTCAGCTCACTGCAGCCTCCGCCTCCCGGGTTCAAGTGATTCTCTTGCCTCAGCCTCTGTTGTACCTGGGATTATAGGCACCCCCCCCCCAGCACTCCTGGCTAATTTTTGTGGGGGTTTTTTTTGTATTTTTAGTACAGATGGGGTTTCACCATGTTGGCCAGGCTGGTCTCAAACTCTTGACCTCAAGTGATCCACCTGCCTTGGCCTCCCAAGTGCTGGGATTATAGGTGTGAGCCACTGTGCCTGGCCCATAAATTTAAAGAGAGAAAACTAGACTATCTTGAGAAAGAGGTGGGATGTGTGTCTTTCAAATGACCCTATGTAACTATCTTTTTCAATGGGCATTTGCTGCTGATTGAGCCACACTGTAATCATTTCTGGTAAATTCTTAAAATTTTAACCACTAGAATGAGCAGAGAGTGTGTTTTACTTTGTTTACTGCTGTATCTCCAGTACCTAGAACACCACCTAGTACACTTGATATTCTGTGAATACTTGTGATTTCCTTTCAGATTTATCCTACCCTCTCAGATACTGAACATATTTTACTTTTTACCCTCAGCTCAAAGCTTTGCTCTTCTGAGATATACCTTTCTTTTACTGTGTTGTTGTTGTTGTTGTTGTTGTTTTTGAGTCTCACTTTGTTGCCCAGGGTAGAGTACAGTGATGTCATCTCGGCTCACTGCAACCTCTGCCTCCCAGGTTCAAGCAATTCCCCTGCCTCAGCCTCCTGAATAGTGGGATTACAGGTGTGCACCACCATGCCCGGCTAATTTTATATTTTTAGTAGAGATGGGGTTTCACCACGTCGGCCAGGCTGGTCTCCAACTCCTGACCTCAGGTGATCCGCCTGCCTCACAAAGGCTGGGATTACAGGCGTGAGCCTCCGCGCCTGGCCGACCGTGTATTTTTATCTACCAGTTTCTGTATATCTCTGGTTTCTTCCTCAGGCACACACAGTTAATTTTCAAAATGAACACACCTGTGTAACACAGTGCACACACTCAACGAAGAAATACAGAATTACCCTAGCACTCTAGGATAGCTTTTCTATACCTACCTAGTTATCACCCGCACCCCAGGAGTGTTCAGTGTTTATCACCATAAATTGTTTCTCCCTGTCTTTTAACTTTATATATTCTGTGCATTCTGTATCTGGCTTCTTTTGTTTAATACTATGTTTGTGAGATTCATCCATGTTAAATTGTTGCATCTGGTTGTAGTTCAGTTAATCTCATTGCTGAATATTATTATATTCTCTGATCAACATTTCCATGGATCTTATAATCCATGTCACTTCATTTCTTACCTGGAACTACTCTGGCAACTGCCTACTAATCTCCCTGTATCCACTCCTGACCATCTATAGTCCATTCTCCATAGAACAACCAAAGTGATAATTTAAACCTCAGGTTTTATTATGACTTATCTGCTTAATACCATCTAGTGGCTTTCCTTTACATGTGGAATAATGTCCCTTACAAAGCCCTTCTTGGTATGCCTTCTGTCCATGTCTTCACCATTATCTTGTGCTACATTCTCCCCCATTCACTATGTTTCAGCCTCACTAACCTTTCCCCGCTTTGAACAGACCAAGTTTATCCTGCCTCAGGAACTCTGAACATGCTTTTAAATGTTCCTACCCTAGATATTTATATGACTGGTTCTTTCTCATTCAGGTTTCTGCTGAAATGTCATCCTCCTCAAGGTCGTCTTTGGTTACTAAATTCAAAGTAGAGTATCTGATTCATTCCATAACCGATTACCTTTATTGCATTTCTTAACTTATCAATACCACATTTTATCTCACTTATTCACTTGCTTATGTTTTCATTTCCGTGTCCCCTAAGTAGAAGCCCCAAGAGGCCCAGAGTGTTTATAAACTCGCTCTGCTATCCCCTCTGAACTCCCCTCTGAGTTCTGATTGATAAAATGAAAAAACTAATCTTAATGCAGTCTGATTCAAAACTTAGTTCAATCAGCAAATTGTTCTCTTGGCAATTATTTAGTCATTTAGATTCTCTTCTGTATCCCTGTTCTCTGTTAAGGTGGTGTTTGAGATAACAGGGAAGATCTTCATAGCTTGGGTATGTGCTAGATGATTTAGCTAGCTCCTTTTTTATGTGCTAGATGATTTAGCTAGCTCCTTTTTCTGTACATTCAGTGGCTGATGAATTTATGGTGTATTTCACAGCTCAATGATGGTCCAAGGACCTCTCCTTATCAACTGGCCTCCTTTGGTTCTTGCTATCTCTGTAGATCTTTCTGAATCTCTGTCATGCTCTCCTAAACCCCACCACATGCATGTAGGATCATTTTGCCTTTTTTTTTTGAAACAGGGTCTTACTCTGTCACCCAGGCTGGAGTGCAGTGGCGCAATCTCAGCTCACTGCAACCTCTGCCTGCTTGGCTCAAGCAGTCCTCCCGCCTTCAGCCCAAGTAGCTGGGAGTACAGGCACATGCCCCCATGCCTGGTTAATTTGAAAAAAAAAAAATTTGTAGAGACAAGGTCCCACTATGTTGCCCAGGCTGATCTCGAACTCCTGGGCTCAAGCAATCTTCTTGCCTCTTGGCCTCCCAAAGTGTTGGGATTACAGGCATGAGCCACTATGCCCAGCCTCATCTTGTCTTCTGAAATGACCCTATTTCATCCTACTCAGGGTCTGTGCTATATGGGAACTGAAAGCTACTTAGAAGTTATTCTCTCAGTTTGATATAACACTCTTCCCACTTAACTCACTGCCTCTCTCCCATTTCACACTCATGCCTTGGAGTGTGGGGAGTTCTAGGCACATATTTAACTGCTTACCTCCCTACCTTCAAAGCCTTTTTTCCCTCTATTCCAGGCCTGTAAGAAGAAGGAGAGGATTTTCCCCTTTCATCTTCTCCTCTGTCTTTCCTTTTTCAATAAAGTTAAAAGGAGGAAAGGTAGAAGGCATAAGGAAACATACATTACTATGTACTTCAAAACTAGTATACTGGTTAAACATGTTTGGAGCCGGTGAGTGCTGAGTAGAGGCCAGGGTAGTATAAAATAAGGCCATGGAAGGTCTTGAGATATTCTTGGTGATAAAGCGCATTGATAAAGAAGAAAATTAGCCCATAGAGAAGAATATCACATTTATTTGTTCTTTCGTTACCATTAAGTCTTCATCTGCAAGTAAAAGGTTCACTTCTCCAGCAATGCAGGGCAGAGTACCTAAGAAAATTAAACTAGTTCAGCTGATATATACTTACGGAGCCTACTGTGTGCTCTGCATTCTCCTTAGTGCTTTATTGGAGCTCTTCATTTTTTCATGTGGATTTTAATTGTTTTTTGCTACTTCCTTTCAGTCTGAATAACTTTCTTCCGGGTTTCTTATGAGGCCAGTCTGCTAGCATTGAATTCTTTGTTTTTATTTATTTCACCTTATTTTTTTTTACCTGAAATTCACATACATATTTAAAATTATTCTACAATTCAGTGGCCTTTAGTACATTCACAGTGTTGTACAGCCACCACCTCTATCTGGTTCTGTAACATTTTTATCACCTCAAAATAAAACCCCATGCCCATTAAGCATCTGTTCCCCTATCCCTCTCTTCCTCCTAGCCCCTGGCAAACACCAATCTGTATTCTGTCTCTGTGGATTTAACCTATTCTGGCTATATTATCTGTCCCGTCCCGCGGGATCGTCAATGTAGGCCCTAGAAGAGGGAGTGGGAACTCGGAGGGACAAGAGACACAAGAAATGGAGACAAGACAGTATCCTGATCAAGTCTCGTTTATTGGTGGCAGTGTAATGCCTTATAGAGACCGGCAGGGGCGGAGGTTGGGCCAGGGCGATGGTGGTGGCCCTGCGGTGGGCGTGGCCAGGTAGGTCTTGGTTTCTTCGGTCGGACGTCATGTTGCGCCTGCGTGGTCGGTTGGTAATTTTCCCGGGCGCGGGATGGCGCCTGCGCTGTAAGTTGATCATTTTCCCGGGCGCGGGAAAATTGGTGATGAAGAACCAGGAAGAGCGCCATTTTGTACTGGCGTATGAGACAGCAGAACAGGGAAGAAAGTAAATCTAGGGAGGAGGCATAAAGTGGAAATGTATAGAGCTCAGGCGTCAGTCGTCAGTTATAATCGCTATGGTCGGGCCACGCAGCTCCGGACAATTATCTATTCTGAATATTTCATACGTATACAATAATAAAATATGTGACCTTTTCTGTCTGGCTTCTTTCACCTAACATAATCACCTTCATGTTTGAAAGATAAGTTTCTGGGCCAGGCGTGGTGGCTCATGCCTATAATCCCAGTACTTTGGGAGGCTGAGGCATGTGGATCACCAGGTCAGGAGATCCAGACCATCCTGGCTAACATGATGAAACCCCGTCTCTACCAAAAATACAAAAAATTAGCCAGGCGTGGTGGTGGGTGCCTGTAGTCCCAGCTACTTGGGAGGCTGAGGCAGGGGAATGGCGTGAACCTGGGAGGCGGAGCTTGCAGTCAGCTGACATTGTGCCACTGCACTCCAGCCTGGGCAGCACAGCAAGACTCCATCTCAAAAAAAGAAAAAAGAAAGATAAGTCTCCTAAATATAGGATTCTTTGTTGATAGTTTTTTTTTGTTTTTAATTTTTAGCTTTTGTAGAAACATAGTAGGTGTTTTATGGCTGAATAGTACTCCAAGGTGTGTATGTATCACATTTTCTTTATCCATCCGTTTCTTGATGAGCACTTAGCTTGATTCCAAATCTTGGCTATTGTGAATAAACAAGGAAGCAATAAATAAGGGAGTGCAGATATCTCTTTAACACACTGATTTCCTTTCTTTTGGGTATATACTTAGCAGTGGGATTGCTGGGTTATATGATAGTTGTATTTTACTTTTTTGATGAACCTCCAAACGGTTCTCCATCTGGTTGTACTAATTTACATTCCCACCAATAATATATGAGGGTTCCCTTTTCTCCACATCCTGGCCAGCATTTATTATTACCTGTCTTTTGGATAAAAGCCATTTTAAGGCCAGGCACGGTCGCTAATGCCTGTAATCCCAGCACTTTGGGAGGCCAAGGCGGGTGGATCATCTGAGGTCAGGAGATCAAGACCAGCCTGGTCAACATGGTGAAACCCCGTCTCTACTAAGAATACAAAAATGAGCCAGGCGTGGTGGTGCACACCTGTAATCCCAGCTACTCAGGAGGCTGAGGTAAGAGAATCGCTTGAATCCAGGAGGCGGAGGTTTCAGTGAGCCAAGATCGCGCCGCTGCACTCCAGCTTGGGCAACAAGAGTGAAACTCCATTACAAACAAACGAAAAAAACCATTTTAATTGGGGTGAGATGATATCTCACTGTAGTTTTGATTTGCATTTATCTGATGATCAGTGATGTTGAACACCTTTTCATACACCTGTTTGCCATTTGTATGTCCTTTGAGAAATGTCTTCAGATCTTTCCCCCTTTTTAAATCATATTATTAGATTTTTTTCATATAGAGTTGTTTGAGCTTCTTATATTATCTAGTTATTAATCCCCTGTCTGATGGATAGTTTACATATATTTTCTCCCATTTTGTGGGTTGCCTCTTCACTTTGCTAATTGTTTCCCTTGATGTGCAGAAGCTTTTTAACTTGATATGATCCCATTTGTCCATTTTCGCTTTGGCTACCTGTGCTTATGGGGGTATTACTCAAGGAACCTTTGTCCAGTCCATTATCCTGAGTTTCCTCAGTGTTTTAGTCGTTTCATAGTTTGAGGTCTTATATTAAAGTCTTTAATCCATTTTGATTTTATTTTTGTGTATAGCAAGATATAAGGGATCTAGTTTCATTCTTCTGCGTATGGATATCCAGTTATTGAAGATACTGTTCTTTCCCCAGTGTATTTCTTGGCACCATTGTTGAAAATGAGTTCATTGGAGATGTATGGATTTGCTTCTGGGTTCTCTATTCTGTTCCATTGGTCTGTGTGTCTGCTTGTTGTTATTCTTTGTTGCCGCTGCTTCTGACAGGATCTTGCTGTCTTGCTGTCTTGCTCAGGCTGGAGTGCAGAGGTGTGAACATGGCTTGCTGCAGCCTTGACCTCCCCGGCTTAGGTAATCCTCTTGCCTCAGCTTCCCGAGTACCACAGGTGCACACCACCATGCCTAATTTTTTATTTTTTTGTAGAGACAAGGTCTCACTATGTTGCCCAGGACTCAAACTCTCAGGCTCAAGCACTTCTCCCCCTCAGCCTCCCAAAGTGCTGGGATTACAGGCACAAGCTACCCTTCCTGGCCTATGTGTCTGTTTTTACATCAGTACCATGCTGTTTTGGTTACTGTAGTTTTGTAGTATAATCTGAAGTCAGGCTCCTTCAGTTTTTTTTCTGTTTGCTCAGGGTGGTTTTGCCTGTTCTGGGTCTTTTGTGTTTCCATATAAATTTTAGCATATTTTTCTATTTCTGTGAAGAATGTCATTGGTATTTTGATAATAATTGCATTGAATCTGTAGATTGCTTTAGGTAGTATGAACATTTTAATAATATTGATTCTTCTAACCCATGAGCATGGACTATCTTTCCATTTTTTTGTGTCCTCTTCAATTTTTTTCATCAGTGTTTTATAATTGTCATTGTAGAGATCTTTCAGTTCTTTGGTTAACTCTTAGGGATTTTATTTTTGGCTACTATAAATGGGATTATTTTCTTGATTTCTTTTTTCAGATTGTTTGCTGTTGGCATATAGAAATGCTGTTGATTTTTCTATGTTGATTTTGTATCCCACAACTTTACTGAATTTGTTTATCAGTTCTGATAGTTTTTTTGCTAGAGTCTTCAGGTTTTTTCAAATAGAAGATCATATCATATGCAAACAGGATAATTTGACTTCTTCGGATGCCTTTTACTTCTCTTATCTGATTTCTCTTGCTAGGATTTCCAGTACTATGTTGAATAACAGTAGTGAAAGTAGGCAGCCTTGTCATATTCCAGATCTTAGAGGAAAGGCTTTCTGTTTTTCCCAATTCAGTATACTAGCTGTGAGTCTGTCATATATGGCTTTTATCGTATTGAGGTATGTTCCTTCTGTACTCAGTTTTTGAGAGTTTTTATCATGGAAGGGATGTTGAATTTTATCGAATGCTTTTTCAGCACCAGTTGAAATGATCATATGGTTTTTGTCCTTCATTCTGTTGATGACATTCTGTTGATTGATTGATTTGCACATGTTTAACCATCCTTGCATTTCTAAGATAAATCCCACTTAGTCATGATGTATTATCTTTTTAATGTGTTGTTGAATTCGGTTGGCTAGTATTTTGAGGATTTTTGCATCAATGTTCAGCAAGGATATTGGCCTATAGTTTTATTTTTTGATTTTTTTATTTTTTGATGTGTCTTGGTCTGGTTTTCATATCAGGGTAATATTGCCCTCCTGGAATGAGTTTGGAAGTATTCCCTCTTCCTCTATTATTTGGAATAGTTTAATTAGGATTGGTATTATTTCTTCTTTAATTGTTCAGTAAAATTCAGCAGGGAAGCCATTGGGTTCTGAGCTTTTCTTTGCTTGGAGACTTTTTATTACAGCTTCAATCTCATTACTTGTTATTAGTCTTTTCAGGTTTTGGATTTCTTCATGGTTCAATCTTGGTAGGTTGTATTTTCTAGGAATTCATTTCTCCTAGGTTTTCTAATTTATTGGCATATAGTTGCTCATAGTAGCTTCTAATGATCCTTTGGATTTCTCCAGTATTTGTTATGTCTCTTTTTTCATCTCTGATTTTACTTATTTGGGCCTTCTCTTCTTTTCTTAGTCTGGCTAAAAGTTTACTGATTTTATTTTTTCAAAAAACTGATTTTTTATTTTGTTAATCTTTTGTATCTTTTCTTCATTTCATTTATTTCTGCTCTGATCTTTATTTCTTTTCTTCTAATAATTTTGAGTTTGGTTTGCTCTTTTCTAGTTCTTTTAAGATGCATCATTAAATTGTTTATTTGAAGTTTTTCTTCTTGTTTGATGTAGGTCCTTATAGCTATAAACTGTCCTTTTAGTGCTGCTTTTGCCGTATCCTATGGGCTTTGATGTGTTGTGTTTCCATTATCATTTATTTCAAGAAATTTTTAAATTTTTTTCTTAATTTCTTCATTGACCCAGTGATCATTCAGGAGCATATTGTTTAATTTCTGTGTGTTCGTATAGTTTCCACAATTACTCCTTGATTTCTAGTTTTATTCCACTGTGGTTAGAGAAGATATCTTATATAATTTTAATTTTTTGAGTGTTTTAAGACTTGTTTATGGCCTAACATGGTCTATCCTTGAGAGTGATCCATGTGCTGAGGAGAAGAATGTGCATTCTGCAGCCACTGGATGAAATGTTCTGTATATATCTATTATGTCCATTTGGTCTGTAGTGCAGATTAAGTCTGATAGTTCTTTGTTGATTTTCTATCTGGATAATCTGTCCAGTGCTGAAAGTAGAATGTTGAAGTCTCCAGCAATTATTCTATTGGGTCTATCTCTCTCTTTTACTGTAATATTTGCTTTATATATCTGAGTGCTCCAACGTCGGGTGCATACATGTTGACAGTTATATCCTCTTGCTGAATTGACCCCTTTATCATCATGTAATGACCTTATTTGTCTCTTTTTATAGTTTTGGTCTTGAAGCATATTTTGTCTAAGTATAGCTAGTCCAGCTCTTTTTTGATCTCATTTGCATGTAATGTATTTTTCTATCTATTTTCAGTCTCTGTGTGTCTTCATAGGTGAAGTGTGTTTCTTGTAGGCAACGGATTTTTGGATCTTGTTTTTTGTTTGTTTGTTTTTTTAAATAATACATTCAGCCACTCTGTCTTTTGATTGGAGAGCTTTACATTCAAATGTTAGTCTATTTACATTCAATGTTATTATTGATAAGTAAGGACTTAGTCCTGCTATTTTGTTATTTCCAGGTTATTTTGTGGTCTTCCTTTCCTCCTTTCCTGTCTTCCTTTTTGGGAAGGTGGTTGTCTCCAGTGGTATGTTTTAATTTCTTGCATTTTACTTTTTGTGTATCTGTTGTATGTTTTTTGATTTGAGGTTGTCATGAGGCTTGCAAATAATATAACCTATTATTTTAAACTGATGACAAATTAACACTGATTCCATAAACAGCCCAAGAGAAAATTAGTAAAAACTCTACACTTTAACTTTGTCTCCCTGCTTTTTTAGCCTTTTGCTGTTTTTACTTTTTATTTTATTTATTTATTTATTTTTGAGATGGAGTCTTGCTGTTACCAGGCTGGAGCGCAGTGGCGCGATCTTGGCGCGCTGCAACCTGTGCCTCCCAGGTTCAAGCAATTCTCCTGCCTCAGCTTCCTGAGTATCTGGGACTACAGGTGTGCGCCACCCCACACCCAGCTAATTTTTTTGTATTTTTAGTAGAGACAGGGTTTCACCATGTTGGTCAGGATGGTCTCGATCTCCTGACCTTGTGATCCACTCACCTCAGCCTCCCAAGGGTTTGGGATTACAGGTGTGAGCGACTGCGCCCGGCTTGCTGTTTTTATTTATATTTTATTGTACTGTGTCTTGAAATATTGTTTTAGTTACTGATTTATTTATATTGATTAATCTTCTCATCTTTCTTTTTTTTTTTTTTTGAGATGGAGTCTCACTCGGTCACCAGACTGGAGTGCAGTGGTGTGATCTCAGCTCACTGCATCCTCCGCCTTCCGGGTTCTTCCTTCTTCCTCAGCCTCCTGAGTAGCTGAGACTACAGGCATGTGCCACCATGCCCAGCTCATTTTTGTATTTTTAGTAGAGATGGCGTTTCACAATGTTGGCCAGAATGGTCTCAGTCTGTTGACCTCGTGATCTGCCCGCCTCAGCCTCCCAAAGTGCTAGGATTACAGGTGTGAGCCACTGCGCCCAGCCCATTCTTCTCATCTTTCTATTCAAGATATGAGTAGTTTACACACCACAATTACAGTGTTATAACATTCTGCATTTTCTGTGTACTTTCTATTACCAGTGAGTTTTATACTTTCACATGATTTCTTATTGTTCATTAATGTCATTTTTTCAGGTTGAAGGACTCTCTAGCATTTTTTTGTAGGACAGGTCTGGTGTTGATGAAATCTCTCAGCTGTTCTTTGTCTGGGAAAGCCTTTATTTCTCCTTCACGTTTGAAGGTTATTTTCACCAGATATACTATCCTAGCATAAAAGTTTTTTTCCTTCAGGACTGTAAATATGTTGTGTCGCTCTTTCGTGGTGTGTAAAATTTCCACTGAAAAGTCTGCTGCCAGACATATTGGAGCTTCCATTGGTATGTTGTTTCTTTTCTCTTGCTGTGTTTAAATGGATCCTTTCTTTATCATTGACCTTTTAGGAGTCTGATTATTAAGTGTTTTGAAGTAGTCTTATTTGGTTTAAATCTACTTGGTGTTCTATAACCTTCTTGTACTTGAATATCAATATCTTTCTTCTAGGTTTGGAAAGTTCTCTGTTGTTATCCCATCGAATAAACTTTCTACCCGTCTCTCTACCTCCTCTTTTAGGCCAATAAGTCTTAGATTTGCCCATTTGAAGCTATTTTCTAGATCTTACAGGCTTCATTCTTTCTTACTTATTTTTCTTTTGTCTCCTCTGACTGTGTATTTTCAAATAGCCTATCTTCAAGCTCACTAATTCTTCCCTCTGCTTCATCAATTCTGCTGTTCAGTGACTGATGTGGGTGAGGCTGGTGGCTCATGCCTATAATTCTAGCATTTTGGGAGGCCAAGGCGTGAGGATCACTTGAGCCCAGGAGTTTGAGACAAGCTTGGGCAACATAGTGAGACTACCATCTCTACAAAAACATTAAAAACTTAGTTGGGTATGTGGCATGCACCTGTGGTCCCTGCTCTTTGGAGGCTGAGGTAGGAGGATCACTTGAGCCTGGCAGGTTGAGGCTGCAGTGAGCCATGATCACACCACTGCATTCCAGCCTGGATGACAGAGACTCTGTCTCAAAAAAAAAAAAAAAGAAAAAGAAAAAAAGACAGATGCATTCTTCAGTTTGTCCATTGCATTTTTCAGCTCCAGAATTTCAGCTCTATTCTTTTTAATTATTTCAGTCTCTTTGTTAAATTTATCTGATAGCATTCTAAATTCTTTCTCTGTGTTATCTAGAATTTCATTGAGTTTCCTGAAAACAGCTATTTTGAATTCTCTATCTGAAAGGTCACAGATTTCTGTGTCTCCAGGATTGGTCCCTGGTATCTTATTGAGTTCAATTTGGTGAGGTCATGTTTTCCTAGATGGTCTTAATGCCTATGGATGTTTGTTGATGTCTGGGCAGTGAAGAGTTAGATATTTATTGCAGTCTTTGCAGTCTGAGCTTGTTATACCTGCCCTTTTTGGCAAGGCTTTCCAGGTATTTGAAGGGACTTGGGTGTTTTGATCTAAGTTTTTGGTCACTGCAGCCATATCTGCATCAGGGGGGCATGCCAAGCCCAGTAACACTGTGGCTCTTACAGACTCATACAGGTACCACCTTGATGGTCCTAGATAAGATCCAGAAGAATTCTCTGGAAGAATTATCCGGATTACCAGGTAGAGACTCTTGTTGTCTTACTTTCTCCCAAACAGACTCTGTGCTGAGCTGCCTGGAGCTGGGGGAGGGGTGACACAAGCACCCCTGTGGCCACCACCACTGGGACTACGCTCAGTCAGATGAAGCCAGCACAGCACTGAGTCTCACCGAAGGCCCACAGTGTTCACTGAAGTTCACCCAAGGCCTGTGTTCACTGAAGGCCCTATCGCTCTACAATCAGCAGGTGGCAAAGCCAGCCAGTTTTATATCCTTACCTTTAGAGTGGCAAGTTCTGCCCAGCCACGGGCAGGTCCAGAGATGCCGTCCAGCAGCCAGGGCCTGGAGTCAGAAACCTTAGGAATCTACTTGGTGCTCTATTCTATGGTAGCTGGACTGGCACCCAAGCCACATGGCAAAGTCCTTCCCACTCTTCCCTCCCCTTTCCACAAGCAGAGGAATTTCTCCCCATGGCTACCACTGACCCAGGCCCATGGCAGGTATGGCCTGGCTACCACCAATGTTCACTCCAGGCCCAAGGCCTTTTCAGTCAGCTTGTGGTGAATGTTGCCAGGCCTGGGATTCCCCCTTCAGGGCAGCAAGCTCCCCTTCAGCCCAGGGCAGGTCCAGAAATGCTATCCAAGAGGCAAGGCCTGGAATTGGGGACCCCAAGAACCCAGTTGGTGCTCTACCCCACTGTGGCCAAGTTGGTACCTAAGCTGCAAGACAAAGTTCCCTGTACTTTTCCCTCTCCTTTTCTCAAGCAGGAGTCTCTCCCTGTAGCCACCATACGGGAAATGTGCTGGGTCACACCTGAAGCCAGCACATCTCTGAGTCTCACCCAAGGCCCATGGTGAGTAGTACCTGGCTACCACTGCTGACTGTTCAGGGCTCAAGGGCTCTTTAGTCAGTAGGTGATGAATGCTGCCAAGATTGAGTTCTTCCTCTCAAGGCAACGGGTTACCTTTTGGTCCAGGGTGTGTCTAGAAGTTTCATCCAGGAGCTGGCACATGGAATGGGGGCCTCTGCCTGGTGTCCTATCATACTGTAGCTAAGCTGGTATCCAAGGTGCAAGACAAAGTCCTCTTTACTCTTCCCTCTGCTCTTCTCAAGTGAAAAGAAGGGGTCTCTCCTGGAGTTGCGAGCTGCACTACTTCAGGTTAGGGAAAGAGTGGCACAAGCACTCCCTTGGCTACCCTGGCTGGTGTCTCACCGGGTCCCATCCCCCTCTAGTCCACTGGCTCCAAGCCCAGCACAGCACCAGGACTTGCCCAGGAATTGCAATTCCTGTGGCCTAGACTGCCTTTCAAGGTCACTTAGGACCCTAGAGCTCTTTAGCCCATGGTGGTGAGGCTTGCCGGAATTCAGGTTCCTACTGCTACAATGGACAATTCCCCCAGACTGGCTAGGGATGGTCTAAATACTTCTGGTGTCGGCACCAACTGAGTTCTCCCCAGTGTTGCCTTCTGCTGTGACGGGGTACCACTGAGTTCCAGTGCAAAGTCCTACAATCACTCTTGGTCTCCCTCCTCCAGAAGCATAGATTCTTTCTTACCACCATATGACCACTGCTGGAGGATAGGGATGGAATGGCATCAGCAATTCAAGACTGTCTTTCCTATCCTCCTCAGTGCCACTTTCAGTGATGTGAAGTTAAAACCAGATAGATACTGTGATTGCTGACCTGATTTTTGGTTATGATGAAGATGCTTTTTTGTGTGGATAGTTGTTCAGTTTGGTGTTCTTGTGGGGAGGATGATCAGTGGAGTCTTCTATTGGGCCCTCTTTCCCTGCTTCCTCTCTGATAGTTTTTTTTTGTTCTTTCAGAACATCTAATATGTTGTCCCATTGCTATTTGTCCTCCATTGTGTTTGATGAGAAGTCAGCTATTAGTTTTATTGTGGTTGATGAAGATGATAAATTGTTTTCCCTTGCTGTTTTCAAGATGTTCTCTTTATATTTATTTTCAACATTTTGACTCTGATGTGTTTAGGTGTGTATCTTGTTGCATTTATCCTACTTGAAATTCATTGAGCTTGAATATGTACATTAATGTTTTTCATGAAATGTGGGAAGTTTTCAGTCATTATGTCTTTGAATATTTTTCTGTCCTTTTCTCTCTCCTCTCTAACTAACTTACACTAAATTATGCATATGTTGATGCACTTATTGCTCTAACATTTCTGAGTCTACATTCTTTTTTTTTTTTTTTTTTT
>NW_012101332.1:9241-12038 GCF_000951045.1 Mandrillus leucophaeus | reverse complement strand
CTTGGGAGGCTGAGGCAGGAGAATCATTTGAATCCAGGAGACGGAGGTTGTAGAGAGCCAAAATCACGCCACACTGCACTCCAGCCTGGGTGACAGGGAGAGCCTCTACCTAAAAAAAAAAAAACAAACCACAGATATGTACTACTTTAAATATTGATTAGTTTTAATGGTTTTTCCTAGTTTGGGATGTTTATTTTTCTTCATTAAACTTACTACATATTTGGCTAATTCATTCTTCTTAAACTATCAACTTTTTTTTCTTTTAAGAGACAGGGTTTTGCTCTATTGCCCAGGCTGCTGGAGTGCAGTGGTGAGATCATGGCTCACTGCAGCCTCAAACTCCCAGGCTTAAGCAGTCTTCCCGCCTCAGCCTCCCAGGTAGCTGGGACTATAGCCACGTACCACCATACACGGCTTTGATTGATTGATTGATTGATTGATTGTAGTGATGGGGTTCTGCTGTGTTGCCCAGACTGGCCTTGAACTGGCCTCGAGCAGTTCTCCCACCTCGGCTTCCCAAAGTCATAGAATTACAGGCGGGAGCCACCACGCCTAGCTCCAGCTTTTAAATATGGAGATTTATGTATATACAAGTTCTAAATTTTTCACTTTAAATTGTTTCTATTTTTGCATTTACTAAATTATTTTTCTCAAGTATTTTCTTCAAATGTATTTTAATGACTTCTTTTGGGATTCTTTTACTCTTGAGCTAGGGGCAATTAGGATTTTCTTGTAAAATCTTTGGTGCTGATTTTTAAAATTTATTTACTAGTTTAATGATCTGATCTCTTGAAGAAAATACAACTTCCTGAGGAAAAAGTCTGCAGCTGAGGTAGTCCCAGCAAGAGTGTGTCTTATGTGCTCATGTCCTTCCCTGTAATTGGTGAAACTATTATACCAGCGCCAGATTTTCACATCATGCTTTCTCCTGAGTCCCACTTCCTCACTAAGTGCTTTATCCAAGCTTGTTTGGATCTTCCTCCCAGATAAGAGGAAATATTAAAAGCCCCTGGATTTCAGGTTATTTTTCCCCTGACAAATTGTTACCAGGGCATATTTTTTTCATGGTTGTCTCTGAGATTCTATCTGTGGTCCCTTTTCCAGTATATGTAAACGCTTTAAGCAATCAGATCCCATTTGCATGGCTGCAGACACATACTACAGGCTGATGACCAATAAGTCTTCATTTCCAATGTGGATTTCTCCTGATCTCATGAACAATATGTCCAACTGCTAAATCAGTGGCTATCTACAATTGCATGTCCCACCATACCACAGATTTCACCTATCATTCTGTCCCCTGCTTCTGCTTCCATCTAAGCCTTGCTTTCATTTTTTCCTGCCTTTGGTATCTTTTGAGATCTCAAACCACTTAACTTGGTTAAAGTTTTATTTTTCCATTTCTTTCACACTCAGGATAAATTGGTACCTAACATCTCCCCTTTAACTCATGGTAGATATTAAAAACATATGCTTGCTAAATCAGTGAATGAACATAAACTGACAGCAGGCTGCTAATATGATGGGCTTTTTAAATAACCTCTGATTAATACCAGAACAAGGTTCAATATATTTTGTTTACAATCACCTAAGATGGATACTTCAGATTGAGTGGGAGTGTGTTGTTACAGGGAACAGTGACATTCAAAGATGTGGCTATTGACTTCACCCAGGAGGAGTGGAAGAGATTGGATCCTGCTCAGAGAAACCTGTACCGGAACGTGATGCTAGAAAACTATAACAACTTAATCACAGTGGGTAAGAGTAATTCACTATATAATTCAAACTCTGGAAAGAAAGTACCTTCCCCTCTTACCCCCGTAGTGTTTCTGAAATATGTGGACCTTTTAAATATTAGAGTGAGCTTGCCCCTGGGATGCTTTTGCTCATGTGAATGTCCATGCTGCAGTTTTCAGAACAAAAGGAGACAGCATCCCTAGAAGCCACATTTTCTTGTCCTTTAGAAAGCCTGGTTTTCCTGGGCCAGCCTCAATTTTGGGGTAGTTCTTTGTTCCTAGTAGTATGTATGCACAAATCTATGTAACTTCCCTTTGACAGGCTATCCATTCACAAAACCTGATGTGATTTTCAAATTGGAGCAAGAAGAAGAACCATGGGTGATGGAGGAAGAAGTATTAAGGAGACACTGGAAAGGTAAGTGGAAGGGAACCAGACAGGTAAGGAGAGGTCAGGGCCCTATTAATGATTAATCAGTGAATGGTTGATCTCTCTAAAATATTCTTCAAAGATATTTTCAGAGCTTGGCACGGTAGTTCATACCTATAGTCCCAGCACTTTGGGAAGCCAAGGTGGAAAGATTGCTTGAGTCCAGGAGTTTGGGACCAGCCTGGGCAACATAGTGAGATCTCATCTCTTAAAAAAAAAAAAAAAAAGAAAAATTAGGCATGGCGCCGTGGCTCGCACCTGTAATCTCTGCACTTTGGGAGGCCGAGGTGGGCAGATCATGAGGTCAGGAGATCAAGACCATCCCGGCTAACACAGTGAAACCCCGTCTCTACTAAAAATACAAAAACTTAACTAGGTGTGGTGGCGGGAACCTATAGTCCCAGCTACTCGGGAGGCTGAGGCAGGAGAATTGCTTGAACCCGGGAGGCGGAGGTTGCAGTGAGCCAAGATCACACCACTGCACTCCAGTCTGGGAGACAGAGTGCGACTATGTAAAAAAAAAAAAAAAGCCAGGTGTGGTGGCACACGCTTGTGATCCCAGCTGCTTGGGAGGCTGAGGTGGGAGGATCACTTGAGCCTAGGAGGTTGAGGCTGCAGTAAGCCATGATCA
>NW_012101332.1:4598-6906 GCF_000951045.1 Mandrillus leucophaeus | reverse complement strand
TTTTTTTTTTTTTTTTTTTGAGATAGGGTCTCACTCTGTCACCCAGGCTAGATGCAGTGGCACAATTATAGCTCACTGTAACCTTGAACTCTTGGGCTAAATCAGTCCTCCCACCTCTGTCTCCTGAGTGGCTAGGACTATAGGCATGTGTCAGCACACCTGGCTGATTTCTTAAATTTTTTGGTAGAGATAGGGTCTCACTGTCTTGACCAGGCTGGTCTTGAACTCCTAGCCTCAAGTGATCCTCCCACCTTGGCCTCCCAAAGCACTGGAATTACAGGCATAAGCCACTGTGTCCAGCCTGTATTCATTTTTCTTTGTCCTTTTTTCTGTCTTTTCTTCAAATTGCATCATTTTTGTTGATCTGTCTTCAAGTTTACTAATACTTTTTTCTGCCAACTCAGACCACCCTGAAGCTGTGAGAAAGTCTCAGCCAGGCCAAAGGGGAGTTGCTGACCAAAGCTTTCCCACTGGAGGAAAACCATATTAGGTGTAATAGTCCAGACTTTAATAGCCTCACTATGCTGAGCCTGTGGCTGGAAGCAGTGTTGGGGTATCATGACTTCAGCATGGCTGTTTGCCAACTATGCTTCTCACAGTGGATTCCCTTAAAGAGGATTTGAGCACCACGCCTTCATAGCTGCCAAAGGATGGCCAGATCTGGCATGAACATATTAATCTGTTAGTATTACACTTGACTGCCTGTGATAGAAAGCCCAGATAACCTTTGCTTAAACAAGATAGAAGTTTATTTATCTCTCATATTGAAGTTCAGCACTGATCCTGTAGCTCCAACGGGCAGAAAACAAAACGCTTTCTCCTTCATTGCTCTACCATTCTCAGTTGTTGACTTCTGCCTCATCTCAAATGGCTGTATTTGCTCTAACCATCACATTGACTTACCATTCTACAAGAAGGTAGAAGCTTGGGAGAAATGGTATACCTCGTGCTTTTATGCTCACTTATCAGCAGTTGCATGCAGTACTTTCATCTCACTCTCCAGAACTTTATAATATAAACATATTAATACTTATTTCAGCAGACCATGTGCCTGGCCAGAAATTGGGAAGACAGAATAAATATTGGAATAGAAGAATAACAGGGGTTGCTACAGTATTGCACTGTTGGGATTTTCTTCTTAGGCTTATGTTTCCCTTTAGCTTATTCATTTCGTTATGAATTTTTAAATTTCAGGCTGGTTATGGTGGCTCACACCTGTAATCCCAGCACTTTGGGAGGCGGAGGCAGGCAGATCATTTGAGGTCAGGAGTTAAGAGACCAACTTGGCCAACATGGGGACACCCCGTCTCTACTGAAAATACAAAATTTAGCTGGGTGTGGTGGTGTACGCCTGTAGTCCCAGCTACTTGGGAGGCTGAGGCAGGAGAATCATTTGAATCCAGGAGACGGAGGTTGTAGAGAGCCAAAATCACGCCACACTGCACTCCAGCCTGGGTGACAGGGAGAGCCTCTACCTAAAAAAAAAAAACAAACCACAGATATGTACTACTTTAAATATTGATTAGTTTTAATGGTTTTTCCTAGTTTGGGATGTTTATTTTTCTTCATTAAACTTACTACATATTTGGCTAATTCATTCTTCTTAAACTATCAACTTTTTTTTCTTTTAAGAGACAGGGTTTTGCTCTATTGCCCAGGCTGCTGGAGTGCAGTGGTGAGATCATGGCTCACTGCAGCCTCAAACTCCCAGGCTTAAGCAGTCTTCCCGCCTCAGCCTCCCAGGTAGCTGGGACTATAGCCACGTACCACCATACACGGCTTTGATTGATTGATTGATTGATTGATTGTAGTGATGGGGTTCTGCTGTGTTGCCCAGACTGGCCTTGAACTGGCCTCGAGCAGTTCTCCCACCTCGGCTTCCCAAAGTCATAGAATTACAGGCGGGAGCCACCACGCCTAGCTCCAGCTTTTAAATATGGAGATTTATGTATATACAAGTTCTAAATTTTTCACTTTAAATTGTTTCTATTTTTGCATTTACTAAATTATTTTTCTCAAGTATTTTCTTCAAATGTATTTTAATGACTTCTTTTGGGATTCTTTTACTCTTGAGCTAGGGGCAATTAGGATTTTCTTGTAAAATCTTTGGTGCTGATTTTTAAAATTTATTTACTAGTTTAATGATCTGATCTCTTGAAGAAAATACAACTTCCTGAGGAAAAAGTCTGCAGCTGAGGTAGTCCCAGCAAGAGTGTGTCTTATGTGCTCATGTCCTTCCCTGTAATTGGTGAAACTATTATACCAGCGCCAGATTTTCACATCATGCTTTCTCCTGAGTCCCACTTCC
>NW_012101332.1:0-2418 GCF_000951045.1 Mandrillus leucophaeus | reverse complement strand
CGTGATCTCGGCTCACTGCAACCCCCGCCTCCCGGGCTCAAGGGATTCTCCTGCCTCAACCTCCTGAGTAGCTGGGACTACAGGCGCCTGCCACCATGCCCTACTAATTTTTTGTATTTTTAGTAGAGACAGGGTTTCACCATGTTAGCCAGGATGGTTTTGATCTCCTGATCTCGTGATCTGCCCAACTTAGCCTCCCAAAGTGCTGGGATTACAGGCGTGAGCTACCGGGCCCGGCTTTTTTTTTTTTTTTCCTTTGAGACAGAGTCTCACTCGGTCACCAAGGCTGGAGTGCAGTGGAGCGATCTTGGCGCACTGCAACCTCTGGCCCCTGGGTTCAAACGATTTCCTGAGTAGCTGGGACTATAGGCATGCACCACCACACCCGACTAATTTTTTGGTATTTTTGGTAGGGATGGGGTTTCACTATGTTGGCCAGGCTGGTCTTGAACTCTTGACCTCAAGTGATCCACCTGCCTCGACTTCCCAAAGTGCAGAGATTACAGGCGTGAACCACTGCGCCTGGTCTGATGTATACTTTTGTAATACAAAAGTGACCATTGATGCAAACTCTTTTATAAACCTAAGATGTCATTTCTAGATACCATTCTTAATTTCTTTCCTCAGAACTTAGAGATCTGGTTGGCTTTCTTACCTGTGTGCTAGATACCAACCTTTCCTAATAAGTTTCCAGCCTTACTTTGATAATCATTCTGTTATTAACATCTAAGGGAGTACCGTCCACCCTCATATACAGGATCCTTTCTTTTTGCATACATTCACTAATTTGCAGTCATTAAATTAAACCTACTGACATTTATAGGCCCTTACTTTCTCTTCTTTTTTCTGTTCTAAATGTCTGAAATATACAGTCATACTTCTCACTGTATTTTTAGGTTTTGCTCTCATACTTCAATAATCACTACCATACTTTTATTTCAATAAAAGTTTTAAGTCAGTGCAGATTTATTAGTAGCTCCCATTTTCTAATATATTTGTCATGTGTATACGCAAGTGTATATAATGTATGTGTGCATATGTATACACACACACATATACATATATACACATACATATATATGTCCATATACACATATTTTGAATTTTATAAAGTCATTTTGCCCTCCAAAGAGACTGTAATAATTTATATTTCTACCAGTAACTTCAATGTAGTCTGTTAGCATTTTAAAATATCATTGCCGGCCAGGCATGGTGGCTCACGACTGTAATCCCAGCACTTTGGGAGGCCAAGGAGGGCGGATCACAAGGTCAGGAGATCGACCATCCTGGCTAACACAATGAAACCCTGTCTTTACTAAAAATACAAAAATTAGCTGGATGTAGTGGTGCATGCCTGTAGTCCCAGCTACTTGGGAGGCTGAGATGAGAGGATCTGGAGTCTAGGAGATGGAGGTTGCAGTGAGCTGAGATCACACCACTGTATTCCAGCCTGGGTGACAGAGCAAGACCTTGTCTCTAAAAAAGAAAAAAAACAGTGCCACTACAGTATACACACAAATGATAAGAAAGCAAAATAGCCTTATTGCTGATATGGAGGAAGTTTTAGTTGTCTGGGTAGAAGATTAAACCAGCCACAGCATTCCATTAAGCCAAAGCATAATCCAGGACAAGCCCCTAATTATCTTCAATTCTATGAAGCCTTAGAGGTGAGGAAGCTGCAGAAGAAAAGTTTGAAGCTAGCAGAGGTTGGTTCATAAGGATTAAGGAAAGAGGCCATTTCCACAACATAAAAATACAAGGTAAAGCAGTAAGAGCCAATGGAAGCTGCAGTAAATTATTCAGAAGATCTAGCTAAGATTATTGATGAAGGTGGCTAACTAAACAATAGAGTTTCGATGTAGATGCAACAGCCTTCTATTGGAAGAACATGCCATCTAGGACTTTCACAGCTAGAGAGGTGAAGTCAGTGGCTCACTTCAAAGGTTCAAAGGACAGACTGACCCTCCTATTAGGGGCTAATGCAGGTGGTGACTTTAAGTTGGAGCCAATATTCATTCCCCATTCTGAAAATCCTAGGGCCCTTAAGAATTATACTACATACACCCTGCTTGTGCTCTATAAATGGAATAACAATGCCTGCATGGTAGCACATCTGTTTACAGCATTGATTTGCTAAATATTTTAAGCCCACTGTTGATACCTACTGCTCAGGGGAAAAAAAAAGTTCCTTTGAAAATATTGCTCATTGACAGTGCACTTGGTCACCCAAGAGCTCTAATGGAGATGTACAAGGAGATCAGTGTTGGTTCTCATGCCTGCTAATACAGCATCCATTCTGCAGCTCGTGGATCAAGTGTAATTTTGACTTTCAAGTCTTATTATTTAAGAAATACATTCTGGGGGGCGGAGCAACATGGCCAAATAGGAACAGCTCCAGTCTCCAGCTCCCAGCGCGAG